>NC_090287.1:3080000-3382500 GCF_037392515.1 Haliotis asinina | reverse complement strand
CAAACGATTGAGTAATTTTCCCCCAGCACTGGAGGAAAAAGTGGTTTCATAACGCATGCGCAGTGAATAGTTTCGTTGATTGTGATAAGCCGACTCTGTCACAGAGAAAACTCAACGTCTGGTTTATTCACACTTATATCTCTGCCTGCCTGTATGTTAATTACAATGCAATGCACAACTTCAATCGTGCAATTTCAAATTAACACCAATCAGGCTTATAAGCCATGAACAAAGAGCTGGCTCAGCGTATCGACAGACTAACCAGTGGCCAGTGAAAAGGCTTTGTTACACTTGAGTGCACCACCCACTGGCTTTGATTGGGTTTGGTATCGCATCTGCTTTGTTGCAAGGGAGGTAAACCCAAGTACCAGTGTTAGATTTGGGTGAAATTTTGAGTGGGTCCAAATTGATGAAAATAATGTTTCTGGACCCCCCTCCAATGTTAAATACATGGGTAGATGTAAAATAGAGGGGGTCCTCACTGAATTTGATGAGTCAAAACACTTCAAAACCCTCACTTGAGCCAACACTTTTGATTTACAATTATACGCATCTAATTTTGTTGATTTTTAACTTACCTTACCATAGGTCTTATGCACATTACCCCAAGCTTCGCATACACAAGATCAAACAGTTGTTGAATGGCTACCTCATGTATCGACGAATGTATAGGCACGGAAGTGATGTGATCTCTGTACCAGTGCAGGCACAGGCCTTGGTTTGCTTACATTGAGACTACCTATCGTTTGTGATTAAAGTTGTTACTCTTCATCGGTTGGTAGGGCTTTTATTATGTGTGCGTAAAGATGAAGGTTCTTCACTTACCTGGCTACCTCGTGTTGTTCATTGAATTTGGGTGTTTTCCACATCGCCTCTTTGTTGTACAGGTGTTTGGGGAGTTTGCAAGTCCTTTGGCTTTCTTCTCATTTGTACTCCATATTTCAGCCATTTTTATCATTATGGCTGGTATATTTTTTGTGTTTGTGGCACGTTTCGCTCGCATTGTGGGGGCAGCCGTCTTGGTTGTTTCGCTTGGCTGCTTTGCATAGTGGGGCGTTCTCATTTGCAGGAGTGTTTCCTACACTTTTTGTCTAAGGTTTTTTTTTTGTCAGTATAATATTTTGACGTTCTTCCTTTTTTTGCATGTTACAGTGTCTGTGCATGACTCGTCAGTTTTGCACTATTTGTAAAGTCCTGAAATCACCCCTGGTATCCCGATTGTGTGACTGTTGCTTGCACTTTGGACCAGCGTTGCCATCACTGTGTGCCTCTGTCAACTACCAATTTCAAGACCTTCTTAGCTGTCAAGAGGAAACACTTCACACAGCACCGTCAAAAGATGTCCTCTCCAGCATTGTCTCCGGGATCATGATCGTCAGTGCTTGATACATCAGATCAACTCCCTCCTTCAGTGCCAGCCTTAGAGATCCCGCAGGAGTCAGCAGTACGTGTGTTGTGGCTGCCGGACCAACATCTAGGCAACGCCGTCATTGACTTGTTAAGGCCTGATGCACTCACTCATCCGGAGGTGCAGAAACTTCTACGTTCCTTGCTTCTACCTAGCATTAACCCAACGCAACCGACTACTTTTGCCTCGGACTCTACTATGCCGCCGCCAGTTCCTCCGCTGATGGACAGCTCAAACTGTCCTGCAAGCCAGCACCGATACCTACGCCGGCTGATGCCAGTGCCTACACTGAGCTCGTCCTACAAAATCCCTTGTGTCTCTCATACTATCTCTCGGCAGGAGGATCTGCAGCACCAGGTAGTGGAGGAAAGAGCACGTTGCCTTGAAGCTGAACGTCCAGAAGATCTCAGTGAAGGACTCAAAGACGTCGTCGCTCACGTAACCTCTATCGGAGCTGTCAAGGTCAAGATCTCACTCTCAGAGTTGATCTGGAAAGACGTTCCAGATCGCTTACTCATGACAAGCGTCACCACAGATCTAGGTCGAGATTGCAGCGGCGCTTTCCTTAGCATTACCATTCTCCAGACGCGGCTCTTGTCTCCAGGAAGATTCTCATCTGCTGTCTACTCCGCAGGGTATTTCCTTACCTTCATCTTCCTAGCGCCTAGCTCCTCATGCCATCTCTTGGGAGTATTCAGAGGAGTGGTTCTTCTCTCTTGATTATGATGAGGAGATATGGGGCACTTATTTACCACCTTCAGCAATATATGAGTGGATCGCCGATAGGCTTCCGGACTGCCCATCACTGCCTGCTATCAACAATGACCCGTCTGGCATTAAACTGTTTTGATACTGCTGTATCCTATTGTTGCCTACTCTGTTGCGCTCCTAGGTGCTGATTTCTCCAAGTTGTCGCTCAATCCTACAATCAAAGGTCCTAAATCAAGGAAGGCAAATTATAAAGTTCATAGTCTGGATTTTGCAGATACTGGTGCTATGTTGGATGAATCATTGAAACATTTATCAGGTTCACCCCAGACGTCGCACCGAGTTCAAGACCAAAGCGTTGGCTATTGATACGGAGTGAAAGCGTATGTTGAAGCCTATATCAGTACTTACTTCACCTCAGTGCATGGGACCTCACAGAGGATAATGCTTCCAGGATTGAACTTTTCTGAACGCTTTTTCATTGGCAACAGAAAGTGCTACATGATTTACCTGCATATTTATGAGTGGCGTTGGCTATGACGTTGACTTTACACCGTTCCGGATTTTCAGAACCTTGTTCCTGGCAGGAGGAGTTCAAGAGCCAACTGTTTAGAGCTCCCATTATATCTAGATTCTTATTTGACGACAGACTCCCTGTAGTATATCAGCAGTACGAGGAGCTCACACAGAAGTTTCTTTTTCCACGTTTGAGGTGCCAGTCTTTGCTTTTCATGGAAAATCAGTGACAAGAATCAGGGGTAAACACTGTTATGTCCCGCAAAGTGAGTCCATACATACTTCCTTTGTCACAGGCTGTGGATGGGGAGGAGCAACGCCGAATATCAGCGACGACAAGAAGAGCGTGCCCATGAGCCTCTTGCTACACCCCAGTCATGCGTGTATTCTCAGGTACAACATGCTCTGTTAGCAGAAAACACTTCAGATTTTATTAACCAAACAGGCAATAGAGACAGTGCGAGATCCCTATCAGTTCCCCAGGTTCTACTCACCCATCTTTGGGGTACATCTGAGGGGTATAGAGTTTGACCCCATTATAGACAACTCCCTCCTGAACAACCTCGACCCTCAGTTGCTACGCAAACACTTGGACTTAGCTGCTCAAGACCTGACACTCAGGGGACGTTTGTTGCTTCGACCGCTTCAACGGTTTCTGCTGCCTTTTCACATTCAAGCAGAAGTTCTGCAGGTCAGAATCCTTCTGCCTTTACATCTCCATACATAGCTCTGCTGGTGGACAGTCAAGTTGAATGTCGGCATTAGAATCTCTTTCACCGACCACGATTCTCTGTCAAGACCCTGCAAGCCATCCCCGACAGAAAGGATGCTCCATCTGGAAGCCTTTCAGTTGCTGTGCCTCAATCACGGTCGCCCCCTGATAGACCTATTCACGACAGTCTCAGTTGCCTCTGTTCGTGCCTCCCATCCTAGAACCAGAAGCTTGGGTAGTCAATGCGATGTCTCTGTCATAGGAAGGGCTGTATGCCTATGCCTTCCCGCCGTCAATCCTTTTTCCAGCAGTCATAGCCAAACTCAAACAGACCAAGAGGATACGCCTGCTTTCGGTTGCGCCCTGGTGGCCAACCAGGTCATGGTTCCCAGATCTGCAACGTCTCACCAGCGAAAATCTGCTGTCCTTACCAGATTGGCCTCAACTTCTACGCCATCCCCACAGCCATCAGTTGCATCCTGCATCCCCACAGCCATCAGCCTCCACCATGGCTTTACTCAGGAACTGCACTGTCCCGGCCGTAATGGAAGGCTGCTTTTGGAAGTCATCCACAGTCTTCGCCAGTCATTATCTGAGTGACTTGGCTGTTGAAGACGTGGAGTGTTTACAGTCTTTCGTCCTGTTCGTAGTTGCCCAGCAGCCCACCTGGCCAGCCACCCATTAGGTAATTGCTTATATTTACCGTTTGGTCTTATGGATAACTCTCACCTTTTAGGTGTTTTGGTTTTCCTTCGGAATTCTTGAGTGACCTACTGTCTCATGTTTCAGGATAAGCCTCTGAATACATTCAGCTTGCTTCTGTATTCCTTATGAGTTTTTTTGGGATGGTCCTGTGGGAGCCTGACACCACCATCCTTCTTTCAAAACCATATGCATAAGACCTGTGGTAAGGTAAGTTAAAAATTTATTAAAATCTAAATATTTTAGATGTTTAAATACTTACCTTACCATAGGGCGATAATTCCCTCCCAACGCTGGACGCTCATCCTCTCTTTGGGTTCTACGGACCAAGTTTTCAGCAAAAGTGATTTCTGGATGTCCCGTCCTTGTGCGGATACAGAGATCACATCACTTCCGTGCCTATACATTCATCGATACAGGAGGTAGCCATTCAGGGGAATTGGCGAATCAACAACTGTCTAATCTCGTTTAATCAAAGCTTGAGGTTATATGCGACCTATGGTAAGGTAAGTATTTAAACATCTAAAATATTTAGATTTTAATAAATTTGTTTTTTCCTAATCTGCACTGCATTTTATATATCATGGAAAAGTTATAACTGTGTTTAAATTATGTTTGATTTTTTGGTTCCATGTGACCTTTAATGGGGGACTGACTCGCGTACATGTTATGTCCTCTACTGACTATTTGATTGTTTGTGTTGCATAGATGAAATGTGTAAATTATGTGGTAAAATAATAATTGAATGACAACACACTGCTACTCAGGTAGGAATTGTGGCTTTTATATAACTGGTTACTGTTGTTTCTTGAATTAGACTAATTTAGAGCTGTGTATCGACAAACTAGCTTTAGAGAAATCCAGCTATAACCTCATAGCATTTTCATATTTAATATCGATATATCCTTTTTCACAAAGCTTTTAAGTAAGTACAGATGATCATAATGATGTTGTATGTGTGAGCTTGTTTTATGTGACAATGCACTGGGGTTTTTTAGCATAGACAGTTTCAGAATGCTTAATGAATGTTGGCTGATTGTGAAGTCATTCCTTTCAGAGTGTCAGATCTGCCATGGATGAAGCAATAGCAGCTGTTGAAAATAAACTTAGAAAACAACAGGAAGTGCAGAAAAAGAAGGTAAAGTAGTGGCAGCTCCATCTGGGTGAATTACAAAAAAATGTTTAATAACCCAGAGAAGAAAGAAGTATATTGTAAGAAAAAGAAGTCAGTAATACTAGTTTATTACAGAGTCTAAAGATTTCTATCAGGGCTAGATTTAAGGAACTCAGATGATGTTGCATCAGGTGCTTGTTGCTATGAAAAGCTAGTTGCACCAGAAAAAAACATGTTGAACCCTAGTCCGATTTATTTTCCAGCTTGAAACTTGGGTGCATAATCTAGCTTAAATAAATAAAGTCTTAGGAGTTTTAAGTGTGCCATCAATTACAAGGGATTACTGCTTGTTTCATACAAAAATGTTTATTAGTTTACATTGTTCAATGATGAGTTCCACAGGCTTATGTAATACAGATTAACTGAGCTTAGCTGTGTCAATTTTTAATGATTTTATGTCTATATAAATGTTTAATGAAGTGTAACCATGGAACTTCCAGGCCTGCTTGCAGCGTTTAATGAACATAACCCAGTCTGTGGAGAAGATAGAACGTCTTCTTGGCATCCAGGGATCGGAGTCAGGTGAAGACTCCCAGCATCCAGGGTAGGACCAACTTGTATAGTTAAACCTTGTTCTTTGTCCAAACCTACACTGTCATTGTCAGTATTAAACATTCAGGCTGTCTTCACACATGCTTATTTTGATTTGCTTTGAGGGACTTTAGTATTTTACTCTTATGATCAGGACCCCATAACAGTAATGTTACATGGTCATTTCTAAAGACTTTTGTCTGCACACAAATGCTGAATATATATATGCCAATTAGTTATAAAACAATTTGCTGGCCATGCTGCATTATGTTTACACTAGTTCCTCTTACCTTAATAGTCTGATTCAATGAGCTGATATGTGTCTGTTATATGTTGCAGTCAGCTGAGTGGTCAGCTAATAGAGAGAGTGGCCACTGAGTTCAATAAGCTGCAGTTCTATGTGACCAAGAGCCGGGGATTGCCGTTGGTGGAGAGGATCCGACCTGTAAGTCTGTAACATGCCTCTGCCACATCATAACATTTGTTTGTTGCTGGAACCATACTATACATTGTTTATTTGATGCAGGCCTTCGCAAGTGTTTCTTATATTGTCCATGTTTCAGGGTAGAAGTGATCGCAATACAGTTAAAGACTATATGTGCTTTTGTTTTAGAAAGATGAGGACTTAAAAGTACTTTTAGAGAAAAAAGTATAGTGTTAATGAAATGCTTTAGCTCAGGAAAGTTAGAAGGCATACCAATATAAGCAAATTGTAGCAGTGCCCACACAGCTGTGCACTTAGATTTGCCCCAGTGAGGCTGGTGCTGTAGTTTTGCTGTAAATATGCTTGACGTTTCCAGTGAAGCCTGGTAAAATCAGGTATTATTTTGTGTTTAAAAGAAGAAGTGTGATTGGTTTGTGTGTGTTACAGAGGATAGCCAACATCACCACAACATTACAGTACAGCCTGGAGGGATCCTTCCTGGACGGACTGGAGTCTGGCAACACAGACATCTTACGCCAATGTTTGAGGACCTATGCTCTCATTGACAAGACCAGAGATGCTGAGAATCTCTTTAAACTGCATATCGTGAAGCCTTACATGGAAGAGGTATCAGATTTTTGACATAATGTATAGGATCACTTCAGTCAGTGTTTGAAGCTGTGGAGGGATTCAAGGGGAGATTTGTTTCGAGTACCTTGTTTCTGTTTTGAGGCATTTATTGGGATAAAATATTGCATCCACATTTGTTTGTTCACAGTTCATCAATGAACAGTTCATCCGTTCCAGTAGCCAGGGCCTCCAGGGGCTCTATGGCAAGGTGCTCGAGTTCATCCCCAAGAAGTGTAAGATACTCAAAGATGTCACCAGTGGAGGTTCAGGGTATGCCTCTTGTATATCTGTTTCACTGATGACATTTTCCTGTAGTCTTCAACAGGTTTTAAGGCTTACCAACACTAATGCTGGAATTAATGACAAACCTAGTATGTTGAAAATGACTTACTATCTTGTAAACAATTTTATAGTGATTTTCAAAGCTACAGATGCTTTGCAACTGATATAACTGTGCATTTAAATCTACAAGGGGAAAAGCATGATGCCATAAAGAAGGCTAGTAGCTGTAAATCTAGTATAATGGTTTCTAGGGCTGCAGTGATTCACCCAGACCTCAATTGTCAATACTGGATCCCCAATTCAATCATTTTTGAATCAATTCTTCATACAAGTAATAACATCATATTTCATGTAATTCTCAGAATTGGCATTTTAACATGAAATCCATCCATCAGCGTGTCAATGTCTGCTAACTACAAATCCCATTGGATAATTAGGCTGGCTTCAAGCAATCGTGTTTCGCTTTATTTCAGCTCTAGAAACTGCTTGAGGTGGAGTCAAAGTTATGTTCTCGCTGTCTGGAACTAATTTGAATGGAATCGAAATAGTGATAATGGTTATCTAAAATCAAATTAAGGTGTTTGATTCGACTTTTTATCAGTCAAATGGAATAGATATAGCACTAATGGTGTTGTATGGTGGCTGTTTACAGGACTACTGAGATAGTGAGGGGCTATGACTTCCTGGTCAACTCAGTGTGGCCAGAGATTGTGAGCAACCTGGAGGCCAGAGTTCCTTCCATATTTGCACCAGGCAACCCGAATGTTTTCCATGAGGTAATTGCCCTGTTACATATGTATTGTCTCTATGTTTCGGTGGAGCCATTATCAGATAACTATGATAAGATGGTTCATCTCTGTAAATATTCTCTGTTCCTTCTCCATCTGACCAGAAATACCTGATAAGCATGGATTTCCTCGGAAAGTTTGAGCGGATGTGTGGTTCTCAAGCCAGCGTGAAGCGTCTGAGAGAACACTCGAGCTACCACACATACATGTCCAAGTGGAGCCTCCCAGTCTACTTCCAGATCAGGTACAGTACTGGGGTCATCATACCGTGCCTAGAGTATTTATTACTGGAGGCCTACAGTGGTATACTGGAGTCATACAGACTGTTGATTACTACATACTACTGAGGTTGCATCATCAACACATTTGCTTATATTTAAAGAGAGTGTATTTCCAATGTATAGAGAGTCAGCGAATGTTAGTTAGGGCTACGTTTGTGTAAGAATAGTTGAGTATGAGAATTGTTCAGTTGAAAGGGATGTAAAAAGCTGTACTTTTTCCAGACAGTTTAGAAAATGTTGTTCATCAGCAAATATCATGACACTGTTTCTGTGATCACTGTAATATTTGACAGGTTCCAAGAAATAGCAGGGTCTCTGGAAACATCGCTCATGACTGGATTCAACAACTCACCAGGTTTGATGTTTATCTTACACAACTATAACTGACATGGCCCTTCAGTTCTTCTTCCAATAGAGGAGAGCCTGCAGCCTTAGTTTTGTGCATACATGTCCAGGGCATACCAAGAACATTAATTTAACTGAAAAGTGTTTCAACATCACTGATGTATAAGCATCCTTTCAACAGGTGGCTTTGGTTGTTTTTTGAGTGGATAAAATCAATGATTGTTTTACATACAACTTCCATGATTTAGAAGGAATTTCTATGTCACAAGTCATATTAGGTGTTGTAAACCAATGTTTTCCCTCTCTGCCACCAGTGCAGACAGTACAAGGGGGTTAATTATACATTTAACTTTTAAAAGAGTGAAAACTTTAAGGTCATGTTTGAGTGTGTAATTGCATTGTCTTGTAGAACAGTTATTCCTTGGGGGTGACTATTGAGAGGAGACAACATACTTCTGCAACAGCGATTTGTCTAGTACAACTAATTACAGTGCAGGGAAGATAACGATAATCTGTTGAAACATACTTCTGCAACAGGAATTGTTAAATACGACTTAGTACAGTGCAGGGAAGATAATGATAATCCGTTGCAAACACACTCATGCAACAGCAATTGTTTAGTACGACTAACTGCAGTGCAGGGAAGATAACGATAATCCGTTGCATACACACTCCTGCAACAGCATTTGTCTAGTACGACTAACTACGGTGCAGGGAAGATAACAATAATCCGCTGCAAACACACTCCTGCAACAGCAATTGTCTAGTACAACTAAGTACAGTGCAGGGAAGATAACGATAATCCGTTGCAAACACACTCTTGCAAACACACTCCTGCAACAGCAATTGTTTAGTACAACTAACTACAGTGCAGAGAAGATAACGATAATCCATTGCAAACATACTCCTGCAACAGGAATTGTTTAGTACGACTAATTACAGTGCAGAGAAGATAATGATAATCCGTTGCAAACATACTCCTGCAACAGGAATTGTTTAGTACGACTAAGTACAGTGCAGGCAAGAAAACGATGATCTGTTGCAAACATACTACTGCAACAGCGATTGTCTAGTACGACTAACTACAGTGCACTCTGTCCAACTCAGACTCTGTCTTTCACTTATTGCTGTGTATATCGGACTGAACTCACGGTCCCAACATAATCTTTCTTTATAAGAAATTTCTGTGTAACTCAGAATGCTGTCTGTTTTGAACTTTTTTGTCAGTCCCAAGCCAGTGTGAATTAGACACAGTGAACTGAATTCCAATGCTATTGCAATAGTTTTTTCTCTCATTTGAGAGAATGGTCTCATTTGAAGCCATTTCCCAAATGATGTATTCTTTGTATGAAATAAAAACAAGTTGAAGTAGTTTCAATCTCTTTTAATAACTTGAAACCCAGATCAAGTAAACAGTTAAAACATAAATTCATTGTTATTCACAATATTAAGGTCCAAGTTGCATGCTGTTTGCTGCCATATTTGTTTAAGAGGTGACATGGGCGGATAACTCTGAATCAAAGTAAACTAAACTGGATCTTCCTGTAATTTGCGTAGCGCATTTATCAGTGGAAGTCAGTTACTAGCCTATCGATAGTCACTTACACTATACATGCATCTATAGTTTTTCATTTCTACCATTGATTAAGTGACTTGGCAATTGCAAACATGACAGCACTAGCTATTCCTAAAGATTACATTCTCTTTCAGAAAATCCTAATGGTTTCCACTTACTATCAACGTCATCCCTGTGGGACTCCCTCCAGATCTGTTGGCGAGATGGAGTGTACCTGTCTTCACTGTCTCACAGGTTCTTGAAACTCAACCTGCAGATGCTGTCACGCTACACGGCCTGGCTTGAGGAAGTGCTGGAAGAAGAGGTTGGTGGAGGAAGAGGGCATTTGACATGGTTGGAGGGCTGGGGTTGTCAGGGATGGGGTGAAATAGTTTAGGCAGGGTGAGGACTGGTTTGAATGCAGAAGGCAGGGTTGGGATGAGGGTGTGGCTATGAATAAGACAAGATAAGGAGATGGAAGGGGGATCTGGAGAAAAATGATGGTGAATGAAAGATTAAAGAAATTTAGAAGTAAGACTTGATTGAGGGAGTTTACTAGTAGTGTAAACTGTTGGGAAGCATTTTTGTTGTTGGCTGCATTCTGTTTCTCATTTAACAAATTGTCAAATAGTTGTATTACCTTACATAATATTAGAAATGTCAAGGATTAGAATTTGATTAATTTTGTTTTGTGATAGAATGCAAGAAGAAAAGAGTCTCAGCTGGAAAAACCATCCAAACTGAGGACAGTGTCCTCCACAGGGAACCTGGAGAGGCTGAATGGAGTGGGTGACCTGCAGAGATCCTCCTCCCCACAACCCCCGGAGAGGTCTCCATCGCCTGCAAATCCACCAATCACTATTGGACAGATTGTGTGTCTGCTGGCAGATGCGGAGAAACTAGCTGATATGGTTAGTGGCTTTCACTTGCATTTAACTATTTGCTTCTTATGTATTATTTGTCAGATTAATACTACATTTGTTCTCAGTCATAAGATCTCCAGTACTACAGCAATCATTTTTACCCCCTGAACAACGATTTTTGCGGGCGATGTTGAAATGGACTTTGTCCAACTATCCAAGCTCTTTCGACTTTTCTAAGGCATATATATTAATTCGTTCAATATTTCTTCGCCAAACTTGGCATATAGATAGGTCTGGTGGTGTACTAGTGCCTTTTGGTAGTTTTGGAATTCTGCATTAGATAATGTTGGCATTACCATGGCAAACAGTTTGACTTTGACTCAAATTGGTGGTAGTGCTTTTTCTGGAGCAGAACTTAAAAACCTTTCAATACTCTCCGTCCACTTTGCTATATGCATGCCAAAAAATTTGACATAATCATAACTTGTAGACATATAAATGAAGAGTATTTTGCCATTGCGAGGATATTAATGATGTTATCTTCTTGTATTAAAATTGGCAAGAGAAAGCAGCAGGATATGCACCTGAGCTAAATTTAAGGAACCTTATTGCTGTTTTTATGAACAGTTTATTGGCTATAACAGTTTACATAGGTGATTACAACCATTCTTTGTTCTGGACTTCTCCACTGTTCTCATGTGTGAGCCTTGTTTTTTAACTGTTCAGTTGGTGCCCTCAATGTTTCAGCTCCCAGACCTCTTCCTCAACACTGTAAAGCCTAAACTAGAAGCAGATGGATTTCCCAACCCTGACAGCTTGAAAGGTTAGACTTCAGTGACAATCATTATTTCTTATCTTGTGAACCATGACAAATTAAATAGATTGTGTTTCCTTACTAGACACAGCTTTATTGTTAATATCAGCAAGGGAGCTTTTCTGAAGAAAGTTAACAGTCAGAACAAGTATTTGACTTCAGTCGGTAAAAATTGATAAATGAGGATCTCAATCCAGACACATTCTCCTTTTCTTTCAGTGCAGTGCCAACTTTGAACATAAACCTTCAGAATCAACACTATTATTTATAATGTTTATATTGTGTTTGCTTCAGACACTTTTGTTGAATGTGGATCGTCTGTGTTGGAGAGTCTGCCCCAGTTCCAGGTGTTTGTGTCAGGAGACTTGATTGGTCAGTGCTGTGTCTACCTCAAGCAAGTCAGTGACATCCCTCGCTTGTACAGAAGGACCAACAGAGATGTGAGTCAAAATATCAGTTGTGTCCCTTTCATTCATTGATTGTGAGTTGTGAGATTCTTGGGTCATTACCACCGCTACTTTTATGGAGTGCAAGACAGCCAAGAAAAGACTTTGAAAAATTGTGTCATTAGGTAAACTTCTGTTTTGTATAATGGTACCCTCAAGTCAGAAGTTTGAAAAACTGTTGAAATGAAGATATTAAAACCATGGATGTCATTGAATCTCATCTTGTGGTATTATCACTTGAATACAGAGAGGTACAGAGATTTGATTAGCTCAAGCCTGAAACAGACTGATTGATGATGAAATGAAGTGTATGTATTTATCTGCTTTCAGGTACCCAGCAAACCGTCAACATACATCATCAGTTTGAGCAAACCACTGAAACTGTTTCTGGATGAGCATGTAGAGACCCTGGGAGGGAAACAGCGAACAATCTTCCTCAAGACAGTATTCAGCAGTCTAGCAGAACAGTAAGTTGCTGACTACATCTGAGTACATGCCTTAGGACCACTACCTGAATCTTCTGGATTCATTGTTGCTTGTATGTCAGTGAGGACCACCTGTATTTCTCCAGGTTGAAATGCCATCAGAGAATAGGTCCCAGTATCCCATGCATGTTTCCAGATGGGCATGCCTTATTTCTGTCACAAGAGCTGATCCGGTGATTGAATTTTCATCAGAAGGCATAGAGTACATGTATTTTTTACTTACCTTGCCATAGGTCTCTAGCATATTACCTCAAGCTTCACTTAGTAGGAGATCTGACGGAGTTGAATTGCTATTCAGTCTTGAATGGCTACCTCGCAATCGACGACTGTCATGATTCGGAAGTATCTGGATCTCCCCACTGCGCATGAGTGCAGACTCCCTGTGAACTTCACTTTTACTTCAAGCGTAGTCTTGTCTAGACGTGTTTGCGTTGCTATCTTTTTCTGCTAATAAAGTTTGATTTACTACACTTTAACACCGATTCCTTCTATAATGTCTTGGTATTTGGGTAGGTAACATGTTTCAGTCTTTGTGTTGATTATAGCGTATAAATTGGCTATTGTCAGCTACCTCGTACGAGACACAGTTGTGCGTCTCCTATTTTCGATGTTGCCTCTGTAATTTTATGTTGATCGGTTTTGTTTGTCAGCAGATTTGTTTCTGTTGATATTTCTTCAGCCGTATTTAAGCTTTTGTGTTTCTTTTTTTGTCAGATGTTGCTGTATCTAGTGTATTTTTGCTATCCCTATCGGAGGGGCAGCCATTTCACTTGTCATTTGCAAAGCATCTGCTGTACATGCAAGTGGAGCAGTCCATCATGTGATAAGGGGTGTTTTTCATTTATCCTTATTGTCACGTTTATATTTTCGGTTTTTTACAAAAGTTGTGTATGACACAACACTTGTGCGTGGTGTGTAAAGGCCTGAAGTCCTGGTCCTGATTGTGCTACGGAGTTGTGCACCCTTGAGCAGCGTTGTGTGGCTTGTACGAGTTTGACAAGTGCAGAGTTTAAAGTTTTTCTGGCTGTGGTTAGGAGGAGGAAAACTCAGAAGTTAAGCAAGATGTCCCGCTCGCCTGCATCCTCATCAGGATCCAGATTGTCGACGCCTTGTACACTGGAGTTGCAGCCAGTGCTGGAGAAGCCTGGGGCGGCATCTTATGCTTTGTCGAGAGTGGAGCCGACACTGATGCAGACACTGACGCCATTGCCGATGCTGATGTCGATGCCAACACTGATACTGATGCAGATGCCAATGCCAACTACCCAGGCTGGGAGTTGGGTAGACTTGTCAAGTCCAGACGCCCTAGCATACCCAGAGGTACAGGGGATTCAACGATCATTGCTAGTACCTATCCCTTCGATGACGTCAGGCGCATCTCAGGAGCTGTCGGCACCTACTACTAGTGCTCCATCATTGGTCGCGGACTTAGCAGCAACACCGAGAGAGGAGCACATAGGTTTACCGACACCGGCTCCTGTGGTCGCATCTCAATCAGCAGAAGCTCCGGGCTTGATGATATTGGTGCAAGAGTTGGGCACTTCGGCGTATTGAGCGCCTAAAGGCGCCACTACTGTCACCAGCGCTAGAGATCAAGATGCACAGAGGCAGCTGGTCAAGGAGCATTCTAGCAGAGTGGGAGCAGAGTGCACGGGTGTGAGTAGATCCAGATCGAGAAGCCCCCGGAGCAGCTTGTCAAGCGTGTGTTGGCGTCGCCGATCTTCCTCCCGATCTCTGGATGGTCGAGCCAGATCTCTCCATTGTAGGAGAGGGAGCAGTCGTCGCATAGGAAACAGGCGCCAGAGCGCAAGTCGGGTGTATTTTCGGATGTGGATGAGGAGCAGTATTTTTTCCCCCAATCATGGGAAAGACCCTGCTCACGTGGAACACGCTTTCTGCCAGATTGCCCTTCCCGGTCGTCAGGTGTGGACAGCACCAGGACTGTCAGAATTGTGCCAGAGTTGATGATTCTGCCACATCCCATGGTTCTGCTTGAACGAGGACTTTGCCAAGTTGTCATTAAATTCCACAATTAGGGCACCCAGGTCGAAGAAACGGGACAATAAAGTTCATGGTCTTGATTTTGCAGACTCTGGGGCAGTGTTAGATGGGGCCTTTATGAGACTATACTCCTACTCCACATATAAAGTATATGATTCCAGAATACAAGCGATTGATACGGAGACTGCGGCGTTTCCTGAAGCCGGTCTTGGCGCTAGCGTCGGCAACGTCAGCGGCGGCTGTTGATTTGACTGAAGTTAAAGAGTCCAGGTTGGAGCATTTGACGTCGTTATTACTGTGGCAGGGCAAGATGCTTCACAACCTATGTCCATACAGCGTTAGCTATGATGATGGTGGTGCGTAGGATGGGATTTTTAGATGCATGTTCATGGCAGGAGGAGTTCAAGCAGCGTCCCTTTTCCTCAGAAGTCCGCTTCTGAAATGCAATCCTGGAGGTATTTAAGGAACACACGAAACCAACTAACAACGAGGTGTCGTCAGCATTCGAGGCCCTATTCTCCTGCCTTTCGTAACAGAGCTGGAACACGTGGCAGGGGGGGAGATACTCTACCTCCCGAGGAGGTAATCTGTCAGATTCACCTTTGCCAGAGGTCGCGGCCAGGGCAACGTGGCAGCCGATCGATGCAAGCCTACAGACTCAACCAGGGACGACCCTGCCACCCCTGGCAGAGGGAAGGGGAAGCGCCCATATTCAAGACGTTGAGGGTGTTACATGTCACGACTTGGACCTCCTTCCCCCAGCAGTGCCAGTTTTTCCTATGCTGGTAGGTGGGAGAGTGGGCATCTTTTTTAGGAACTGGTCCATCCACAAAGTCCTTATGTTACAATTTGTCTACATCAACTTCAAGCGGTGAAAGTATTTTGTCGCGCGGTTTACTCATCTAGACACATGCCCAAACAGAGTGGTTACCAGGCGAAGATCCCTACTACTATGTCTATGACAGCGGTTTCTGGGTCATGGTTTCATGTCCTGACTGGTTTACGACATTGGGCATCTTGAGACCATACCTGCTATGGTAGACTTGCCAGTCAATGTTTGCGCAGGAAATTACATATTAGAGCCGACATTCAACGACCATCTTAAGGTAGACACGTCTCTCCAAGGATGGAGTGCCCATCTAAACAACAAAATTGCTGCAGGATTCTGGAAGAAGGAAGACCAATCTCTTCACATCAGCCAGTTGGAGATGAAAGTGGTGATGCATGTCCATCATTGGTTGACAACACCGAGAGACAAGCTACTGATGATCCAGACAACTCAACAGTAGCCTTCTACGTAAACAAGGGTCAACGAGACCTGGACCTCTACTACACCTAGCGTCTCTACCCTTCGACGTGGTCGACAGTCTGAATCTGCAAATAAAAGTATCTCCCATACCAGGAGCCTGCAACTTCATGGCAAACGCCTTATCTCGCCCTCTTTGTCTATCACCAACAGAGTATATGTTGCATCGAGAGAGGTTTTAACTTATCGGCTTCCAGCGTGGGATCAGTTGCTACGCCATCCCCACAGTCGGACACTGCACCCGGATACGGCACGGTTTCATCTATGTGCCTGGACCATCTGCAAAAGACTTTGAGGGCTGAGGGGTACTCATCTCAAGTGGCAAAGATCATCGCCCCGGCACAGAGAGCTTCCACTCAGTCACTCTATGATGACAAGTGGGCTACTTTTGAGGAATTCTGTGCCCAGAAGTCACAGGACCCATTGTTAGCGTCACCCCAGTTCCTGGCAGAGCTTTTAAGGTGCTCGAGGAAACTCAAGGGTAGTACCATTGGGACTTACCTGTCAGCATTAAACTCAGTGTTAGCTGTCAGAGGAGATAAGAAGGTCTCAAACATCCCGGAACTGGTTGCTATGTTGAAGGCATTCAAGCTGCAGGACCAAAAGGTTAAGTTCCGGCCGCCTGCGTGGGACCTGAACATCGTGGATGTGACTAGGGTCCAGTTTGAACAGACCAGACATGGTACTGTACACTTGGGCCTTCTCTGGGATTTCCTGGCGAAGAACGAGCTGCCAGGTCAACCGGACATTCCCCCTCTGACTGCCATCATCAGACCAGAGGATCAGGAAGAGCAGTTACTCTGTCTGGTTCGGGCCCTCCGATCATATAACAGGAAGTCCTCTCCTCGTTGGGGAACCAAGAAAATGTTGTTCCTGTCTTTTTCCATGACTACTAGAGGGGAAGTCACCAGGAACACAGCAGCCTTATGGTTACGGCAGACCATCCTGGCAGCTTACGACGCACAGAATCTTCCACACCCGTCATCTAACAACCCGCACGAGATTCGAGCGTTAGCCTCGACTATTGCCCTGCATAGGAACTGTACAGTTCCTGGCATTATGGCTGGATGCTTCTGGCGGTCCTCTACAGTATTTGCCAGCCATTACTTGTGGGACTTGGCGGTGGAAGATATGGAGGGGCTACAGTCTTTCAAACCATTGGTAGCTGAACAGCACCTCACGCGTCCATCCGTCCTATAGGTACGATCTTACTTACCTTGGTCTATGGGGATCTTGTACTTACATGAGGAAATGTACCGTACCCCTCCAGTACCTCCCACATATACCTCGGGGCAGACCGGCATACAGTGAATCAGTAGTGGTCCGGCTGCCCCAAGGCATATGTGGGATCATAAGATGCTGACGGTCATCTGGAGTCCTACACCACTGTCTGTTGTATCCATATGCTCTAGACCTATGGTAAGGTAAGTAAAAAATTTGTTAAAATCTAAATGTTTTAGATATTTAAATACTTCCCTTAACATAGGGCGGTTAGTCCCTCCCAACGCTCCTCCCCACTACAGACTCTTCGGACTTAGAAGTAAAAGTGAAGTTCTCGTGGAGTCTGCGCAGATGCACAGTGGGGAGATCCTTCCGTATCATGACAGTCGTCGATAGCGAGGTAGCCATTCAAGATTGAATGGCAATTCAACTCCGTCAGATCTCCTACTAAGCAACGCTTGAGGTAATATGCTTAAGACCTATGGTAAGGTAAGTATTTAAATATCTAAAATATTTAGATTTTAACAAATTGCTCAAGCTGCCAACCGCTAAGTGTGGTTACAAGCCATTAGAGAAATAATATGAAGTCAACAAACAGTATTCTCAACAAAATGATGTTCTAATACATTACTCACTGAAAAACAGTCGACACAAGATGTTGCTATGCACTGGATCAAGACTCTTGGTATGAACATCAAATTTCCAGATATTTTGGCGTCACCTCAGAAGTGTTGTCGTCAGTCAAGAAGATGGAGGACAGTCTGAAGCGCCTGAAGAAGGCTCGGGGAACAGACAAAACTGGAGGGGGACAGGGGATCTCAGATGATGACAAGATCAGGCAGCAGCTTATCATTGACATCGCCAACTTTGGGGAACAGGTCAGTAACCATGGGGATACTTGATAGAACAGGAATGTGGCAACCAGAGCAGTCTGGAGGCAACAAATATGTTACCATGGAATACCCAAAGAAAGGACATGGTGGGGCTTTGGGGAACTAGGCTCCATTCCTGGGAACATGTAGGCAATAACTATTTTAAGTCAGAGTGAACCAACTTAGTCTTGAAACTGTTTAGTGTGCTTCATTTTCCTACAACTCAACTAAAGATGGAATGAGCAGGATGATAACCTCCCTTCATGTGAGCAATTTGTCCAAAGCAATGTTCTGTATGTTATCACGCTTATGTTCCAGGTTGAATCCTTTGGTGTTTCGCCAGGCTCGGTCGAGGGATACGACAAACTGCAGGAGCTCTCACAGGAGGCTAAGGCAGCTATGACATCACCATAGATACAGCAGTCACACACTGCTGTAATACACTTTATACAAGAACAATGTTGCTCATGAGGGATGTACCCCGAGATAAACAAAAACTTATATGTTTTACTGCATGTGATGCTTGCGCATGAGTGAACACATTTAATTATGTTTTTATTGGATACAAGTACTTGGATGTGCTGCAAGACAGATGGAGGATTGTGACACTACTGTAAAAAAGATTTGTACATTATGTTGTGACAAAGTCTCTGTCTACCTGTCTACAGTCAGGATTGTATGGATGTCAGTGGATACAGGAACATCCATCCCTGTTTCCGTGATGTAATATGAACTAAACACTAGGGTTGTGAGAAGGGGTTTGTTATCTTATTGTTTCAACCTGTCTTGTGGGGCATTTAGAGTAAACCTGTCAAATATCATGTTATATAAGGTTGTATTCAACCTTAAAGTTGTTATGTTTTCTTGACCCAGTTATGAAATCACTGTTTGGTTAGATATACCATGAACAATTTATTCTGTATTAACAATACTGTGTTTTAATTCTCCTATGTAGGTTCACTGCCTGCCAGTACAAAGTTTACCTGAAAACCAGTTTAAAATTGCACAAATGCTTTAAATTGAATAAATATCTGAAGAGGCAGGAATGCAACATTTGCCTCTAACATCTGTGATGGTTTATTGAAGGATTTTGGTGCAGTAGAATTACACTGGAGGCTTGTCTGTCTGGATATGCCAGTGTTTACAACCTGAAA
Source organism: Haliotis asinina (assembly GCF_037392515.1). Classification (NCBI taxonomy): domain Eukaryota; kingdom Metazoa; phylum Mollusca; class Gastropoda; order Lepetellida; family Haliotidae; genus Haliotis; species Haliotis asinina. The sequence continues at coordinate 3,363,282 of NC_090287.1, read as the reverse complement.
CTTTATAGATACATTTGGAAAACTTTTGCAGTCATATTAACTAATAGCAAATTGACTGTAGCAGAGATAAACTAACTAGATCATATTCATATGACAGTTTTGTGGTAAAAATTTGTTGGAATATTCTAATGAATTGTAGAATATGTGAGAGAATAGGTATCAATATTTTATTAAAACATACTAAAAAGTACTGGGAATGTCTCTGATTGCAGAGGGTACCATAGAGCTCTCCTGCCCATTTAATGCTTGGAGATCATACATACTCCAGTGTTTCCCTGTAACAGGCTTGACTGTCTATTAAGAACCATGTATCTTGTCATGACTGTACAGTTATTCGATGAAGTCATTTATTTGATTTTATTGTTTTCATTAAGCATGTGGGAACAGAGAGAGCATGTGTGAGATTTTGTCTGACTTGCCATAGTCAGTGTATGTAAATACTTGTACAGTTACAACTACCATGGTGATAACAGATATTTGAGCATACAGTTGACATGGCAACTTACATGAGGGGATATTTATAGCCAAATAAAGGTATTTTCTCATATTTAAGGTCTCTGTTTGCTGCTACTGCATGTTGTGTCTAGCCTGGATCTATGCACCACCAACAAAGTGAAGCAACCACTCTGATACCAACCTTCCATGCAGGATTTACCTTGACCTACAAAACTAGTACCTCCATTTACTGTCAGACCTCATTTATCTGAACACTTTGGTTTTTTAATGAATTATTCAGACAAATGAATAATTCAGATGTCTGAATCAGAATGTAAGTGGTTGTCGACACATGAAATCAAAACAACTAAAAAATAAAATTGAAACATAACATCTTGCATAACAAAATACAACAAAAATTACATCAGCTGGAAAAAAGCCTTTCACTGATGATTGTTGACAGACAGAGTTATTATTTGCTGCTTAGATTTGAATTTCCTGGCTGCAATAACAGACCGTTTACATTGTGCAGATGTGCTAACCATCTTGCTCAAATACTTACTCAGTCAGAGGTTCAAATCTGTCTGAACTCAATGTCCAACTCTTCTTTAATTAACCTACATGCCCTGTGATAAACATTCAGTAAACAATGAATTATCTAGCAGCCAGCACAATGTTTTAACACGCAGTAGACTTGGAGGTTTGATACAACCAACAGACCTGGGGTTTTGATATAGGACTGATCAAAGGTCAATGCAGTGAGTATTGTTCAGGAGTGGTAAACATTGGACATCTTCCTGACAACAGCCTTGATGTTCGGATATACGAGGTAAATTTGTACACATTTGCTATTTCGTTACCAAATTCACCTTTCAGATAGGGAAACTGAACATTTGAATATACAAGGTAAACGGTAACTAGAACATTTTGTTTTTTGTGGAGAATGTTGGGAAACTAAGGTATACAGATACATGAAGTTTAGATATACAAGGACTGACTGTACATCACCTCAAGACACAGAACATCTTCTTGAGTGGTGCTTTAGAAGTTGGGAAGCAGCACTGAGCTTGACTACAGCTCAGGAATATTCTTCGAAATGCTGAGAACACAGAAGTTGTTACCTGTAAAGTCTCTATATCACAACTTTCTTAAGAGCTCTAGCCCTAGAAACAAGTTCCCAACCATACACCTTGCCGTCGGATGCTACAACATTAACTTAGTCAGCTGTGGGATCAAAGAGAATTAATATATCTGAGGATACAAGCTGTTTATTTACATATGAGGAAACCCTCACACCAGTGAAGTAATATAACAAGGCTGATTCATGATGTCATCCACCAAATTCTGACGAGTGACATTTGGGACCACTGACTGAAGTACTTATTGGCTTCGGTCTGTAAATAATCAAGACCAGACAATCCAGAGACCAACAACATGAGCATCGATCTGAGCAAATGGGAACCGGTGACGTGTCAACCAAGTCAGCAAGTCTAACCACCCGATCCCATTAGTCGCCTCTTACGACAAGCATAGTCACCTTTTATGGCAAGCATGAGTTGCTGAAGGCCTTCAGAGGTTGAATATTTAAGGAATCATTGTAGGATTTTGAGATCCTATAAATCATATTCTTTTAGCATACTTTGCAAATCTGGCTACTGATGGTTACTGTAATATCAATCGTTCTCAATAACTCTTTGGATTAGTAACTTTTGAGCCAAAAACATCCAAAAGAAATGAACCTATGTCATGTCACATGTGACTGTTGACATGTATGAGCTAATTGCCCTCCACTTTTGGCTCATCTGTTTTGGTAAATTAACACTTCATTTTAATACAATAGTGCATCAATGATCTTAAAAATGACACAATTTTCATATAATCATGACTAGTTCTTCCCAAAGAAAATATTTTAAATTATCATTTTTTTTCAGTCGTCCCTGATACATTGTATTGAAAGGATTTTAAAAAGTTTTCATGAGCGCTGAATGATAAATCTAAAACTGACGTTTTCATTCCTATCAGCAAACAATCAGTCCACATAAGTACATAGCATTACAAAACACTTGCCCAATCAAAACATACACTAGACATAACCATGTGAAAGGGCATCTCTGATACTTATTCTGCAAAAGCAAATATATATCTATTCAATACATCCTCAGTAAGTATTTAGGCCATGAACAAGTTCATGTGTAAAGATTCTTATTAATCCCTGTAGTTTTCAGGTTAAAAATAACTCAAGAGTAGCTGCCATTCATTACAAATGGTGATTTACCTGTTTCACAAGACATGCATGTTATCCAACGAAAAATACATGAAAGAAGTCAAATACAAAAACGATTCAAAATATGTTTGAAAGATAAAATAACCAAGATAAAAGATAAAATGACTACAAATACATCACATCCTGCACAGAAATTTTGTGCCTTTATGTCAGTGCTGCATCTGAAACAGCCTGTATAACTTGCCATACTGCACTTGTCTTTTGTGTATATACTGCAATTTTATCATGATATGAGTAATGTAGAGCAAGTGCCAGGAATTATCAATAAGAAACCTTAAACCAAAATGTGCACTGCACAAAAGCTGGTCAGGAAGCCCAACACTTTGTTACTGACGATCAGCATGTAAAACTGTAGAGGAATGTCAGGGCTGTATTTTAACTTCAATAAACAAAACCCACACCATACGGCATCAATGAAATTCATTGAGAAACCACTTGCAGCCAGAACTCTCATTTGTGTCTTGGCAACAACTCTTGAATCTTCCTCAATGTCACCGCATCAATGAACGGAACCTGCGCCATGTCTGAGTTCTTTCTCAAACTGTTCAGCAGTGAATGTCCCATCCAGTCTCTCACAGTTTGGATTGAACACAGAGTATGCACTGAGGCGTCCATCCCGCCTCGGACCTGTCCTTGTGTTCCTGTACAGTATGATGGAGATAGACACAATGAAATATACAGCTCCAAACCCAAGTTCCACAAACACTCCCCACAGCAAGAACCACAGGATGATCTTCAGTATCGTCTCTGTGGAGAAGAATGGCGTCTCTTCAGTGAGGATGTCTCCATCAGTTGATATCGAGACCGAACCTTGTATATGGGCAGCTGTTGCTGATTGTTGCTGCCGTACACATCGAGGACTGTTTTCCTGCAGGACAAATAACAATGGGTAATGAGTTGTGAATCGGAAGATAAACAAGTTGCCTTCATTGGATGATAAACACACTGACTTGTAATCTAGATTTAATTTACCTGTAGAATTAATCATGCTTGACTGATTCTGGAACTGAATGAGCAAAACAAGTAGTCACAAAACGTTTATTCAGAACATATCATGTGGCAATGGGTAATGACATATGAACCAAATGTAATTTAAATTCTTTGTCATCGACGGATATATACTAGTAGACTTTTTCTTGACTAGTCCCATGTTCAAGCAATGTCAAACAAACATAAAGACTATATCATCATTTGTGTGACCTCTTCCTACCTTTAATAGTAGGGTTGGTGCAACTACAGAGTCTGTTTGCTAGGTAGGTTAAGCGTTGGATTGTGGGTATGAACATATTTTGTTGGGGTTCCAGGCAGTGTAGTTTTGCCAGAACAAGCCAATGGTCTGCTAATAATTCCCAATTTAACCACAAGGGAAAAGGTGGGCTAAAACAAGAGATACGTAGCATCCAGGGGCGTTTACAGGTAAACAGATGGTTGATCGTGTTCTATTACTGAACAACACGTAAACATTCCCTACACGTCATCTTATAAGAATTTTGACGGAATTCGACAAATCCATTGCCGATCTGACTGAACTTTGATGCTACATCCGTCAATATTATGTTTGTTACCCTTTTCCGTGAGCTGAGAATTCCTGAAGTAAAGCTGTATACTGCCGATGACAATGATCCTTTGGACGCCTCCTTTTCTTTCGCCTTCTTCGCTCGATAGGCTGCCAGCTGCTCTTCCATGTTTGTTGACAATGACGTTGAGAATTAGAGTTACTCCCCTTTGAACGCTCTCCGATGGTCCATATGAACTAGCAGTTACAGTACTTCACATAGCGTTATTTCACTGTGGGCTGGCCCAAAAGAAGCTCTGGGTGAATTAGGCGTGGAGAAATCACAGCTCCTGTACTGTACTACTTAAACTAAGCGACGAATAGGAATATGTAGAGTGTAAAGTCGAAATCTTTCGCTGCTAAAACTGCTTCCAAGAATACTATTGTAAAGTTGACTATAGTCCGTTTGCTCCAAAATCGTATCCGTGAGGCACTGAAGGTCTGGGGTAGAATAGGCCTTCAGCAACCTATGCTTGCCATAAAAGGCGACTTGTCGTAAGGGACGGCTAACGGCATCGGGTGGTCATTCTCGCTGACTTGGTTTAATTGACGCATGTCATCGGTTCCCAGTTGCGAAGATCGATGGTTATGCTGTTGATCACTGGATTGTCTGGTCCAGACTATATTATATACAGACCGCTGCCATATAGCTGGAACATTGTTGAGTGCCGCATAAAATTAAACTTACCCACTCAATCACTCCAAAATCGTACGGACGAATTACTAATTATAAGTTACAAGTAAAATTCGTCAACAATTTTGATATCTGTCTGAATTGTTTTCCCGAACCAAATAATGATCTAAGTTTGACGCATTGATACAAAATAATAAAAATTTGTTTGACAAATCATCATATAACTGCAGTTGTTTTAAGACATTTAGTAACGCGGGAGTCTGTACAATCACTGTAACAGCTGAGCACGGGTGACGTTCTCAAAACTGCTCGGCTGTTACAGTGATTGTACAGACTCCCGTGTCACTGTCTTAAAACAACAGCAGTTATATATGATAATCTGTTAAACAACATTTTTATTATTTTATATCAATGCGCCAAACCTAGATCATGAGTTGCGACGGGATTTTACTTGTAACCCCTATAATTAATAATTCATTGGTACGATTTTGGAGCAAACTCGTTATAGTTCAGAGTTCCGCAGTTACCAACTTGTTACCAAGTGGAGCAGTATAAGTAAACTTGTAAGGGGAGTGTAAGGAATAATACAAAAACTAAGTTTACCTAGACTGCATTTGGTAAATATGTATAGAGTAAAATGAATTTCAGTTTCTTTTTACTGGTCACAATCAGATAAAGATCGGTTCTAAAAGCGCTCAATATGTCTTCATATTAAATTAGTATTATATTAATGCTGAAATTAAGTTATGGAGACCATTTGGAAACGACAATGAACTACATGCGTTACGTATCTGTATGAACTACATGTCTGATATTTTAAGTTCTTGATAGGATAAGGAAACGGGTCCAGTCTCTTGGAAAGTCACGCAATATTAGAAAGATCCATGGTGTGTGTAGTTCTAACAATCTGGCTGCTGAAAAATGAATGTTGTAGTTCCCTTCCTCCTCTTTCAAGCCATTCGTCCTGCTTGGACGACAAAGCCGACACCCAATACCGTCGTTGACAGCCTTGCAATGTCGCTTCTGGACTCAAACATGAAACAACTGCAAACCGAGATGTACATGATGGTTAGCGAGTTGGCATCTCTTAAAACGGAAAACGCTGATCTGAAGGCAACGTTGAAGACTGTGCACCAGAACAACGCGACACACGCCCTTTCCACGATGCAAACGGATCAGCAACTTCTTCAAAACTCGAATTTTCAGTTATCACGTGATGTGCTAACTCTTTAAAGAAAATGGCAGACATGGAAATGAAAACTGCAGATTTAAAGCTAAGAATTCCTATCTGGAGAACAGCATCCTCGCAGAGCAAGTAGAGAGACATGACCTCGAACACAAGGTCACCAACTTGTCTGGAAAGCTAGTGTCATGCAATAAGGATCTTCAAAACCAATGGAACAACCAGTGTCAAGAAAACCAAAAACTGACGCACACACTGACTATGTTAGAAACGCAGCAAATGCGTTTGAACTCTTCGTTTCAAGTTCAGATGCAAGACAGAAAACAAGAAAACAAAAATCTTAATGTTTCGTGTGACAGTTCAAAACGTGAGACTTAAAATCGAGACCTTCTTCATACTTTACGGGGCCTAGCAGTTGAAATCATGGTATTGCACGAGGATATTGGTCTGCTCAACACGTCAACCGCAGCCGGTGACGTTGCCAGAAATGTGTCAGAGCGGTCATTTGAGAAGTTAAGCAAAGATTTAACCAGCGTTGCCAAAACAAGTCCAGGCAGTGGTCAACCTTGAAAGTGTGAAGACTTCACTAGATACTCGCTTAATGAATCTAGGTAAGATGTAGACTTGGGCATTCACTGATAAATGTTACATGACCATACGTCTATATTCTGTAAACCTTGTCATATGGCCAAGAAAAGTACTTTATGGATAACAACTTCTTTATTTCTATGATGCGACGGTTCGGTATAGCTTCTAACACCGTTTCCAAGCAAGAGTAAAGCAATACAGCACAAAACCAGCATTTATACGGATACCAGGGATTAAGTAAGACATGCAACTTGTAGGTCACATGCAACGTATAACACAACTTTGCAGATTCTAATACCTTTCGGCGTGCATTTATCGAAACAAATCATCAAAAATGTCAATTCAACCTTTGAAGTTGAAGAAAAAAAACGATTCACCAATTTCCCCCCAAGCGCTGGGGAAAAGTGGTTTTAACAGCTATGCAGCGCTGCGCCCATAACGCATGTGCAGTGAGTAGATTCGCGGAGCTTGAAACAGTATGCCAAATGGCAACATGCATGTTCAACTTCAGTTACTGATCATTTGCAATTTGAAATTAACACCTATCGGGCGTATAAGCCATAAACAATGAGCCGGCTAAACGTATCGGCAAATGAACCAGTGGCCAATGACAAGGCGTCGATACACGAGTGCCCTGACTGGATTCGGTAGCGCGGCTGCATCGTTTCGATGGAGGTAAACCCAAAATACAAAATATTGCACTTTTGATTTGGGATTATACGCTCATAATTTTGTTTATTTGTTTTCTAACAATCATCAATGCATTTTATATGTCACGAACAAGTGATAACTGTGCTTTAATTATGGTTAATTTGTTGGTTGCTTGTGACCTTAAAGGGAATGCATGAAGGGATTAACAATAACAACAATGTAATAATACTGCAGTAGGAGGAGGCCAATGTTGAAGAGACGGAACAAGATATACATAGCAGATGGAGTATGCAATAATGAAAAAACAACTTGGAGGAAGCTAGAGTAAAACAAGATATACATAGCAGATGGAGTATGCAATAATGAAAAAACAACTTGGAGGAAGCTAGAGTAAAACAAGATATACATAGCAGATGGAGTATGCAATAATGAAAAAACAACTTGGAGGAAGCTAGAGTAAAACAAGATATACATAGCAGATGGGATGGGTAGTAATACAATGATAATAAGAAGAAGCCAGGGTATACATAGCATGTGGGTTGAAGCCAAGGTATATTTAGTCGGTGGGATTAACTGGCAGTGATGGTTGAAGTGTCCTGTTCTGTTGTATTTATCAGTTCATTGTAGGCGGAGGGAATGAGGTATCCTTGGTCTCTGTTCATTGAAGGCTTGTGTCGGCGGATTTGGACTGCTACTTTCAGTTTTCATTTTTCCTTTGAGACATTCCTTTATGTTCTCTTACTTAATCCCTGTTACATGTATAAAGCCGATTCTGTGCTGTATTGCTTTACTCTTGCTTGAACACGGTAGAAGAAACTATAACGAAACGTCGCATCATAGAAATAAAGAAGATGTTATCCATAAAGTAGTCTACGTTTCTGTTATCCATCAACTTCTAAAATGCCAACCAAACATATCACATGACCAAGATTCTGTATTCTGTCCTTGAACATTCATTATACGATGCCATTTAGAAAGTGGTCAAATGCAACTTATGTCATATTTGGGATTTCACTTTCTAAGTAAAGTACAAATTGTCATCCACGCGCAGGAGTCTATATTTTGTAAGTTAAGATCACATGGCCATCAGTATAGAACATATATATGGCCAAGAGCCTATATTCTGTATGTGAACTTTGTCACATATAGTAAGTCTATATAATACATCAAAAGCTGTCCAGTAGGGAAACAAAATGCAACGCTGTGAGCATGACACACGTAAATGGCATTATTTTGTAACTCGATAGTTAAAATATCTGTACAGTTGTCGTTGATTCACATATAATTTGGAGTTGTGAAATAAAGAACTTGCATGTCATCCGTAACATGGCCTACACTTTCCATTTCCCGAAATGACTTTTTACATTTTCACTGTTCCTCAACAGAGCAAGGACCGAAGGTCTACTTCGATGTACGTTTTCCTGACTTCAAAGTAGCAGGCTTCTCCAACAATATAATGATGCACTCAAGTTCAACGACATCAGATACAACGTCGGCGGAGGTTACAGCTCCACAACTGGGAACTTCACTGCTCCCACAAGCGGGATGTATTTGTTTCTGTTTAACGGAGTCAACGATTACGAAAGAGGCGCCGTAAAGAGTTTTAACCTAAAAGTGTGGCTAGAAGAGGCAACAGTTGCTGCGACCACAACCTCAGGGTCCGAGTCTGGTTCTGGAACGGCGTTTGCTGTTTTGGAGTTATTGGCCGGAGCCAGGTTGTATGTTAATATAGACCACGTCGTTGCATCTGACACGCTGATCGGTCAGTATTTTACCAGTTTTATGGGAGTCAGGCTGTTTTAACTCATTCTGACTTCAAAATAAAGCTGATGAAGTGTTCTCAACGTGTTTACTCATGATTCCACAGCGTGAACGTGGATTATACTGCGGGATGCAGTTCGAACAAATGCCCCAGCCGAATGTCGCAGAACAATCGAAAGTGACACATGACGTAGCCGCCAACAATTTTAGAAAACAGGGATGCCATAACTTGTGATCAAGAAGACCCGCACATTTATTAGATGTCAGAGATACAAGATAATCAAAGTTTATCTTTACAGTTTATTTTGTAGATATCACAAGTATGAGGGAAACTGAATTTAATAGCTATTCTAGAACTTGTTTGGTCAATAACAAAGCATGCGATTTCTGGCACCAATTGACTTAGTGCAATAAGCAAGGAGTTGTTGCCCATAAGGTGGCATGCAATATTAGCTGAACTAGTGCAATGTCGAAGTGTTTGTTGCAGACCAGACGCTGGACATAAAGATATTGATACGTCAAACTCAGTCTGAGTAAACTTATCCTCAGTACTTTTCGTTACACTCCACTGTTGAGTCTAACAAAACCTTATGGGAGGTCGCGTCAGGTAACCTTTGAGATTGACCAATCAGAACACAGCTTACCAGATCGCGAAAGTGGACATTCGCACATACCTTTTGAACGTTTTATCTCGAAAAGGTTCCTATCCGAACGATTCCGAATGCTATTTAGCGTACGCTTGTTTCCGGGTGATGCACACGGCGTACGTACAACCATGACAACGGTGAGTAAACAGTCGCTGAAAGTAGTGTTTTAGGCAATATTCAAGGATGTCATCTTGCGGAGATATTAACTAATGGTAACAATGTCAACAGAAACCCCAAACTGTATATACTGCAGGTCAAATAACTGTGTTATATGCGGAGTTCTGTTTGTAGAGAGATCTGTATCAGTGACCTGAATATTTTGAAAGTCCCTCCGATCCCTAAATAGTAGCCGTTGTCTGATTGGTTAAATCGATTTAACCGTCTCGCGTTTGATTGGACGGTCATTGGTTACCTGACGCTACCTTCTACTAGGTTTTGTTAGACTCAGTGATGGAGTGTAACGAAATACACTGAGACTAAGTTTACTTAGATTGACGTCAAACTAGAACATTACATTTCAGACTGAATAGAGGTTTGATGCAAGATGTATTCTGATACTTCCTGAAGAAGCGCACGCATGTACGCACGCGCGTACGTACTCCCCCCCCCCCTCACATACACACACATTCTCTCTCACACACACACATTCTGTCACACACACATACTCTCTCTTTCTCTCTCTCCCTCTCTCTCACACACACACACCGCACCTAACAAATGGTAACCCTTCAATGTACGACTGTCAGTAATACAAGCTTCTGTAGCATGCATTATCCGCGATCAGGAACGGTATATTGCCTAGCGAGCGAGGACGCGTGTATCAATAAAGTAATGCCCTTTACAATTTTACTAACAATGGCGCATTATATATGATTTCCAATATTACTTTTGCTCTCAATACAGAGGTGAAATTTTGATTGTTTCCAACCCCCAAAGAAAATAAATCACCGTCACATGTATGTCAGTGATATTAGAAATCAAGTTCTTTGCGTATCAAGAATACCTTGTCTTTTACCAGGTATGTTCGGGATCAAAACTGGATTTGGTAAAATACATTAATTATGTAGATCTTAATTCACTGAACGTATTTGTTTGATTTTATGAAACATTGAATTTAGCTTATGTCAGTATTTTCTACTTGTTGAAGTGTTGAAACAATTTTGATGTTATGGTTTTGTTTAGTACAGCAGCCCTATATCAACCAAATGTAAACATTGCAAATTGAAGCAATGAAAGACGATCAGGAGTCCTTGGATAAAAAGGGAACTGAAGCCTTTGTCATGCCCAGTTCATTCACAAGACTATTCTGAACTCTTGCGTGGGTGAAGATTACTTTGTTGGCCATGTGACGAGCATGTGGCATGGTGAGTCGTCGATCATCAATAATCATTTCATGTTGTCCTGGACATTTGTTTAGTGTTTGCAGCTGGAGATCCCGGAGACATCGAGTCGTGGCCTTCTGTTGCAGCACAGGTAGTCTTGACACAGGAAGGAGTCCCAAAGGAAGGAACCTCACGTATGACACCATGCTCAGATGGATGGGTGTTATAGTTCAAGGGGAGATAACTTATTATTTTTTCAGTTTTATGTGTCAACAAAGAATAACGCTATATGCTAGCAAATGTATGCTGTCAGAGTGTGTTGTTCAGCAGCATCCTGTGAGTATGTAAAGTATTGTACAGTGCACACATACATTATGTGTACTTTCAATCCTTCGTAGTGAGTACTTCACCTGCCCTATCTAGGTATCACAGCACACGCCAATTACAAATCCAAGCTGCTAAAAGAACAGTTCAGTTGTCACATAGTTCTCGCATTAGATGCAGTTATGTTCGACGTAACGTTTGTCTATGTTTAGTATATGACATGAAAGCTAATCATGAGCAAGTCGGAAACATTAACTTTTCAGCGCTCAGAAACCTTTTGTGTGCCTTTTCCTTTTATTAACACCCTACTTGCTGCTCAAAATTCCGATTTGAATAAGCTCTCAAAGAAGTACTCTTCCTTTTCTCCGTGTATTTAAGTTTGTGCAAGTGGCCCCTTCAGAGGTTCCGTCTTTGTGTGAGAGTTTTCCTGGTTGATTCTACTTCGTGACTGTCACCTTGGTAGCTGCTGAGGTTATGGATATAGTTATAAGGATAAACTTCAAATCCGTATAATTTATGATTCGGATGGTTATTGTGTAAGGATCCCCCCGGGTTTGTCAAACAACAGAGACGACTTGAAGAGAAAATGACTAGTCTGTCCAGCCGAAGAATTCCGGTACATCTGTAAATGTTTTATTTGGCACTTGTTTAACGCCGCACTCAGAAACATGGCAACTTGTGGCAGAGATTATGAAAACTGGACCAGACAAGCCAGTGACTGACATCATGCTATCATTCACGACCTAGATTTTCGAAGCTGTCTTAGAGCTAAGACAGTTCTAAGTGTCATAATTTAACATTAACTTACGACTATCTTAGGGCTAAGATAGCTTCGAAAATGTAGGCCCTGGTCAATTGGTGACACGTTTCAGCGAGCCCGACTACACAATGCCGTAAGTCGCTTCGTGCCACAGGCATGGGTTTGCTGAAATTAATTCTAACCCGAATCTTCATGGGTAGGTGGTGACGGTAACGATACACGGGCATTTATCCGGGACGTCTTGTACGCTATCCGGCGCTACTCGTAACATAACTTGTTACACAATTACAAACGCTATGCTTTGCATGTGCTTCTTTTGGGAGATGGTGCTGATACATCACTGATCATCTGGGATTCGAACTACATATCATCGGAACCGATCTCACTGTCCATGGATCATTGAACGGCCAATACGGCTTCAGATGACAGTACCAACTCTGCTGCAAGAGTGTCTGATGCAAGAATGCTGATTTAACTTTTTCGATTGCCTTGTTACAGGTTGCAGCAAAATAAAGACTGCATTTGGAAACTAAATGTGACCCACATTTGACCCAACAATCGTTATGACTCCAAAATACAAAATATAGACTGTAGATAACCTGCATCACATACTTCTTAACCAAGAACCCTTCCTTGTTTACTTCTTGTTCCGACATGGGGCAAGCTCGGGCACATAGTATGTCATAAGAGAATAACGGCGCCACCAACGCCATGTTACATACACCCCAGTCTTATGTCGCAGGGAGAAATTCTGAGTACGAAAATTGGAAATATTTGCAAAGGTTTTGCTGATTTTCATTTACATAAATACCAGTATGACTTTCTAATGTCCGCATGCTATATAAGATGTTGAGAACACATCAACCTTGACATTGGAATGTTTTATGTGTTCAGAATAAACCTCGGGCAGATTTGAATAATTTAGTGTGATGATTTACATTATGTGTGCGTAAAGTGTACACCCGAAACCGTTCGTGTCTTGTACAGAATATAGTGAGGTCAAATCCGATGTAACGTGCTCAGTGTAACGTGCTAGCTGGGTGAATATTACGAAACCAATACAGTTGCAAAACAATGGCAATCATGTGTTCCAGTCGTGTGTTGCCTAATCTACCGAGCAAAACAGTTACTTTCAAAGTAAATTGTGAAAAAAAACAACTCTGGTACAGGTTTGATTCCACACAGAAAACATTTGATAAAACAGAACATGGTCTTGAAAACTATTCATCTGTCCAAACACGTCTACGAATCATGCATTTTTCAAAACGTGATAAACGTAATTGTAGGACATTGGTCCAAATGGTGATATAAATACCGATGTTGGACAGCGCAAGCATGCAGCAATCAAAAGCACCACGAATATGCCAAAACTTGCACAGTGGGACAGGGCGATCGGTATGGCAAATAAATGGGCTTCACGTCAGCTCGCAGTACCTTCAGCTGCTGTGTACCAACATAAACTGATCAACCGCTTCCAGCACACAGACCAGGAGCAAGACCGCCCTAGATCGGGAGGGCCAAGAGTCACGACACCTGCCGAAGATCGGTACAACTGGAATAGATTTGTGAAGGACACACCATCAACAGATGAACAGTCCTTCCACGTAAACGTATCCACCGCCCCTTTCCGTGTAACAACCTTGACCTGTCTATACCATCAACGCAGACGGCAACGTCGTGACGTGACTTGGAGAGAGTCAGTTCAGTCTGTTCAAAAACGATGGCAGAGTTCAACAACGTAACACCACAAGACCCCGTCACCCTAACATTCCAGTAACCTAACACCCTAACACCCCGTCACCCTAACGTTCCACTCACCTAACACCCTAACACCCCGTCACTCTAACTTTCCAGTAACCTAACACCCTAACACCCCGTCACCCTAACGTTCCAGTAACCTAACACCCCGTCACCCCGTCACCCTAACATTCCAGTAACCTAACACCCCGTCACCCTAACGTTCCAGTAACCTAACACCCTCAACACCCCGTCACCTTAACGTCCCGACAACCTAACACCCCTCCACCCTAAAGTTCCAACTACATAACACTTCAACATTCAGTCGACCTAAGAACCTAATACCCCAACACCCTAACGTTCCAACAATTTAACACCTTAACGCCACCAGCCGCCAGTGTGGACCCTATAGACATATTTTCAACTCTCAGACTGAGGGTTAAAACACAGACACTGGGTTGGAAGTCGAACACGCATCAATGGGATGTATGCTGCAAGTATCTCCAATGTTGTATGTAAGACGAAATTAATGAAAGTAAGGTGACAGACTTGGTAAACACACAGTGTCCTGAAATCTCATTCAAAATATCATACTGGTCTCCATGTTGTAAGCACTGAGTTGTAACTGAGACACAACATGCTATAATTTGGGTATCAATTTTCGATATATGTACGTAGTACATTTTGGGTTCGCTGACCGAATGTGTTTTACTGAAATTAATGAAGTCTATAATTGATCCACCTGTATTGTCAACAGCAGCCATTCACAGATTCCGTAAATAGACTTTATACAGTCAGAAAAAAATAACAAATACAGAAAAATCCACTGAATATTCAAACTATCTTAAATATATATGCCTTAATTGCCGAAAGAAGTTATTGTAAAGCGTTACATCTAGATTCAATAACAAAAGTTAATTTACGTCTTGGTCCAGTACAGGGAAAGCTCAGAAGTATGCTTTTATCGGTTATGCCTCTCGCTGATGAAAACCGATTTATTTCTATTTCGACAATCGGGTCATTGTATGAAACAGAGCCGGCCAATAACTCCCTTAAGTCTTAGTGGTGATATTAGTGGGCTTGGAGCTTACAGCGCTTGGCGTTGTATAGCCGCCTTACGCTGTTAATCTGGTACCGACAGTTGCGTACAGACCCATAGGCAAGTACCTGACGACAAGCAAAGCTATAGATTAGCAATGTGTACCTTACACGCCATAGCGACCCATTCACGCGGCGAACAACACACTACATGCAACGGCCCATAACACAGCCCGGTGAATTTTGTTAGGACAGGGTATGTGTTTGGTGTTTCAATGAATATGAACACCTATCAGTCAGGGAACAGGTCAGGCCACGGGTGGTTTTAATTTGTGAGACACGAGAACGTGATTTCGACTATCCAGCCGGCGACAAGGAAGATCCCGTTTGAATGAGTGAGAGCAGACGACAGTTGGCGAAGTGAGTTGGCAGTGTTTCTTTTTTGACAGAGATTTATTGCAACGAGTTATGTGTGCATATGCTGTGAAATAGTACGAACGAGTTCTACCATCGATGTCGACTTGGATTCATTGTGAAATTGTGCCTTTGCCAATTCAACGACAGGCTTTAGTTCTATGAGCTATGAATAATTCTACGAGCACCTGACGTGTGTCATGCTGGGTAGGCCTGAGACCTTTGCCAAGAAAACGGTTTATCCGACTCGAGGATTAACCCATGTGCCTTTGGGTGAGTACTCCTGATCACATCTAGCACGGAACTGTGCTACTTCTAACAATGTGAATTTCCGTGATTGTTGGACTTTCAATTTGTAATTAATACTACTCCGAATGTACACAAAGGATTAACATTTTCTTGAAGTCAGAGAAAAGGATATCCATGAACAAAGCCATGGAAACTATAAGAGAGGAACGTAGGTTGGACGGTGAAGCCGACGGCGCCTCAAAATCGGACTCTATTTTGTTGAGGCTGAGCCAAGGGTATAGGCGAAGCAAAGCAGAACAGATTCTTCGACTATTGAAGGACCAAGAGGCACTGAATTCTAAATTCAAGGAATATGACCTGAATGATACCCCGAAGCAGGACGACGGGAACGACAGTGATAACTGGAGTATAGCCGGAAGTGACGTATCCTCGGTTGCGGAACTAGATACTAAACCCGTGAAAAAGACCCTGAGAAAGCAAAAGAGTGGTCGATCCAAAACCTCAATCGGATTTCGTTTGGAGGAGCAATGTTCTGACTTTTCTAGCGACTCTGATTTCGGAGATTGCAATATGCGTTTTGAGGAAAACATTTCGAAATCTAAAATCACTAGACATAAATCTATGAATGCCAAGAGCTATACGAGGAGTTTTGTGAATGATAATTCTTGTGATACGAAACAAGCTACTGAAGTCGATGTAGCTTCTGTGAACTCGTCTCGTCCAAAATCAAGCATAGTGTCTTTTTCTGCCCGAAACAGACGGCCCCTTGTGCCCGAATCCAGCATTCACGTTCCACAGTCTCCACGGACAGACGACGCCGAGGTGAACAGGCAGCGCAAGAGAATTTCAAATGTCAAGGTGGATCCTCTTTTCCGAAGAACGGGAGTCCACGGATTTGGTGAATCCCTCGAGAGGAGAGACAGTGTAAAATCGGAACTTTCTCACGCTCCTTCTCCCTCAAATCTAACTCCTCGACCGTCTCCAAGGATATCTACGCCTGAACATGGGACTCTGGACAGGTCACCCTCTCTGTCCTATGACCAAGTCCGCACTATTCAAAATAGGCCAGTTGGAAGGTCTACATCTTTCGCAGAGAGAGGCAAATATGCAGATAGGGCATCAAGGCCTTCCAGAAACATCCTGTCCGTCGATAGCCACCCTTTACAGAACCAGCCAGAATCGCCCTCGGCACTTTGTGGTCTTCGGCGTCCGGCGCCTTTACAGGCATCTTCCGGGGAACCTTCTCTAGGAGGAATCCGGAGACCAATCTCTGGATCCAAGAAGACAAGGAAATATGGAGACGTGACCAGGTCTTCTGGGAGAGCATCTCTGAACATGATATCAGACCGAACGCAGCCTGTTGCTGTGATGAAGCTACCCCCTTTGGAGGCTTCACTGAAGAAGACAGTGCCGGAACGGGATCTCCTATGTTATGGCAAAGAGGCCATGGTTTAAATGCACCAATGTGTATGCTGATGTCACAATTTACTATTGGTTGTAAGGATAACACAGCATTTACTATGACAACAACGGTGCCGTTATTGTCGGTTATTGATTTCTAAAATGTCAGGATAGTTCACCGCAATTTGCAGTGCCTACAGGAGACAGGAAGCCCCCGTTAACATCGAACGTAACTCGAGTCATCAAAAGTGCGAAACAAGCGGAGTGTCGTTATTAGACTGATACGGATTCTACCGGCTCCATGATGTTATGTGGCCTCTAAAGATATATACTGCTCATGATGTTGGAGGTTTTATTGCAAAAGATAATCAACTGAATCATTTTCAGATTGTCCGTCTTACCAGTGAGCCCTCTCGACTTGAATTTTCCACAAGACTTCAACTAATGCAATTTCTTTATTATCTCAGGGCCAATCGTTTATCAGTAGGACCACCACACCGAATATTAACAACGACGTCAAATGTCGTTCACGACGCCGAATGTCTGTGTAATATTGGTATAGCCTTGTCAGCATCTGTGATGAAGAAACGCTATTGCGTGCAGGTTAACACCATGTACATCCGAGATCCACAGAGCAGATTCCTGAATGCTAGGACATATTGTGTGTCTCTGGTGTGCGGGAAAAGGACAAACGCATCGAAAGGTATACCGGTCGTATCGGACATATTCATTTTTATCTTACCTCACACATGAATGTCGCTGTCTGATTGGCTGTCTGATTATTTTCGGTGTACCCCGTGCGCAAACGAGGCGCACTGCAATACACACCTGCCAATAGCAACTCATTTGGTACTATATGGTAGTTACTTTTTTCATCTCGTAGAACATTAAATAATGCATGATGCACGGAAATTACCGATGTTTTGCGAATGGAAATTGATGGAAGGGAGATAACTATAAATCTGTTTATCTTGTGTCGTCCGCAAAATCTGGCAATGGCTAAGAAAACATTTGACTTTCTTTCCAATAAATAAATTTTGACATAATGTTCAAATGTAGTCCCTGTGAACTATTTAGAAGGGGAAGTTTTACTAAGACAATACATAGGGGAAAAACAGCAAGATGCAAGACTCGAATCGTTTGATTCAAACAGGTTGGCTTAAGTGTACGATCCGATACCCGTGCTTCAAACAGTTCAAAACTAACATTGAGGTGAGGTGTTCGGTAAGATAAATACATGTACTTTGTTCACTGGCCCCTCGGGGCCCATGGGTTGATGTACCTTCGATGTTTGCTAATGTTCCCTCAACCCTTTGTCCACTCGTGACCCGTGAACAACTTATAATATCTTACACTTGCATGGCTGGACTAATTATACGACAAAGTAAAGGTATGGCTTGAAACTATGAACTGATTTTCTGAGCATGGTGTTATGACGGAATAATTGTACCTATGTCTCTTGAAAGTTGATTCATCTTTAAATACAGTGTAATAATAAATGTTTGAGTGTTATTGTTCATTTCTATGGACACGGGTGGTAATTCCTTAATGACACTTCTTTTGTAATAAGCTTTTTGTTCCTTTCTTAAATCATTCAAGACTCAAGGATCATAATTTATACCTTCCCTTGAATCAATGCTAGATCACGACACAATGTTTTCTTATATTTTACTGTTTCTCTGTGAATTTTGTGATGACCTTTTGCCAAAGACAATGCTTATGCTATTGATCACAACTCTAGTTTGGAGACGTGGCACAATCATGACGATGCACGTGTAGTTGCCTTGATTATAACAAATTATAACAAATATCTGAAACTGCTTGAAATACCTGATATTGATGATTTGCATTTATTGAAATGTACACTGACCTCGGGAAATTGTTACATAGTGACTATATCTGTGATATGCAGACGTTGTAATTCTGATAAATAGTCGAATTTCATTACGACTCAAGCATGTAAATTGTGAAGTGTTTTGTTCCAAATATTGCCCTTGGACTGATGGCTGAATGGAAATATGTGTCTTCAACCCGAGGAACAACAGTTCAGTTGCCATACCTGTATAATCGGGGAATTGTAATTCAAAAATCTCCAATTATATACACGTGAATATGGCGTCAATCGTATGGCGACGTACGTTTATACGTTAAATATATGTCACTATGGTTAAAAGTGGTGTGTGTGTGTGCGAGAGAGAGAGAGAGAGAGAGAGAGAGAGAGAGAGAGAATCTGAATCTCAATCAAGACTTACTGACTTACTTACTTACTTACTTACTGTCTGACTGACTGACTGACTGACTGACTGACTGACTGACTGACTGACTTACTTACTGACTGACTGACTGACTGACTGACTGACTGACTGACTGACTGACTGACTGACTGACTGACTGACTGACTGACTGACTGACTGACTGACTGACTGACTGACTTACTTACTTACTTACTTACTTACTTACTTACTTACTTACTTTAACCTTCTTAACCTTTCTATTTTTACTAAACATACTTCGGGGCTGCTCGGGGAGATAAAGGGGATCGTGTATTGTAGCAAGAAATGAAACAGCTAATACAGTCTCCGTGGAAACAGTGAGTCAAGTGTTTCTTTTGACCACGTGTTATTCATATGGATCATTAAAGTCTGTGTGAGGACTGTGTACGTCAGAGCAGATATTGCGCTATATCCCACGGGTTAACACCAGGTCTATATTGTGTGTCAGGAACCCGAATATTGTGATGAAAATGAAAAAGAAATAGTTCTTTGATATGTATGCCCTCAACAATGCTGGCCACTGAGTTCCCCTGCCCGAAATCCACGCTTGTGTGTAAGCGCAGTCGAGCTTAAATTCTTTGACAGCGTAGGTACAGGACAGGTGCTGATTAATAGACAATGCTTAGGTAATAGATAGTTTTACCACGGGGGGTCTCAGGCGATAGGTAATATACACTCTTGTGTTTCCGGGCGGTGAATGATTGTTATTTGTAATCTGTAAATTGTGTTGTATTGTTAAAGGTGAAAAGTAATGAAGTGTACATAGTGGAAACGTCAGGTTGAAGTATTCTATTGGAATAAGTGGTCCATGAAATATGCATCACTAGTAGCAACACTCATAGAATCATATTACAGTTCACTGTTGATCAGGGCTCATTTTGAAGATTAAAACTGTATGTGGAAGTGCAAACGGCATTGGAAATGAAACGAGCATGTCATTATCAAGCTTCGGCGTATGTGTGAATATGATATTCCTATTGTCATGACAACTACCAATGTGGTTTAAGTGAGACACTGGTAATGATGTTCAAACAGAGTATCCTTGGAGAGAATAGAAACAGGACCTGAGGTCTGATGCGCGAACACTTTCACCACTAAGTAAGCTATTTGGCGCCCTCTGTGACGTGGGTGAACCAAATACACTGGTGTAAGTAGTATGTCCACATTATTAAAAAAAACAGAGTTTTACCATTCCTTACAATATGTCTGAAATCATGAAGGATTAGAGTCTAACAAACTTATGACAACCAAGACGTTCAATATACAGTATATTGACTATACTTGTTTTTAATTATTTCAATCAAAGTTTCCAAACTATAATTCACCCCCCCCCCCCCCCAGCACCACATCAATTGAAAACGGCATTATACTGGTTTGTTTGTTTGTTTGTTTGCTATTCAACGCAGCAATATTCCTGCTGTATGGCTGCCGCACAACATTAGGCTTGATCGATCACGTTAAGTCAAGGTGCACACTTTGGGGAAACCTTTAATGAAATACGTGCCATACACGACAACGATTACTAAAGCGCACTTCAAAGTAATACAGTGCAGTGATTCCCCGAGGCGCTGTGGTCTCGCGGATTTGTCCGATAATCTTCATACCTGTCTTGAAAGGGAACTGGCTTAGAAACAGATCCTGGTCATCTTGCCAGGTCGTTAAGGCCGTTTGATTGCTGCAGCTAAACGTGGGGATAATTCTCAATCATCCATTATTCCCGATAAAACACGTCACTGGTTGAGAACAATGTTTCTCGGGGTCAGCTACGGCGGATCAGTCCTGGTCATTTTGTCGGGGAATTACTGATACCTTTGATCAGCTTTTTATACCCGAACTTTCTAATATGTATTTCTTTAGTTGGTTAAATCAGTTAAATTGATTTTTCATTTTTCCTCTGTTGTTCAGTCCTCTTTCGCTTCCCTGGCAACCCTCTCTCGACTACTGAAAGAGGCGTACATAATGGTGAACACACCACTTCAAGCATAAGATGCATTACAAGGCACACTACCAGAATCCACATCATTCAGTGTGCTCGCCTCTGCTAGAACTGATTGTGCTTCGGTGTATATGCAGTCTCTGTGTTCAGGGGTAGAAATACTAGAAACGTGTTGTTAATATAGAGGAATATACTGTCAACACAGAGGAAATTACACGAGGCACGGACGACATACAAAATCTATATAGAGGAGACACACTACATGGAAGACATACAACATCTATATAGACGACAAGCAGTATCTACATGGGAGGCATATAATATCTACATAGAGGACATACAATATCTACATAGAGGACATAAAATATCTACATAGAGGACAAACAAATTATCTACAAAGGACATCCGATATCTACATAGAGGACATACAATATCTACATTAAAGTCAGACAGTAGCTTCTACGTGGAGGACATACAATATCTACATAGGGACATACAATATCTACATAGAGGACATACAATATCTACATTAAAGTCAGACAGTAGCTTCTACGTGGAGGACATACAATATCTACATAGGGACATACAATATCTACATAGAGGACATACAATATCTACATTAAAGTCAGACAGTAGCTTCTACGTGGAGGACATCCAATACCTACATAGGGACATACAATATCTACATAGAGGACATACAATATCTATATAGAGGACATACAATATCTACATTAAAGTCAGACAGTAGCTTCTACGTGGAGGACATCCAATACCTACATAGGGACATACAATATCTACATAGAGGACATACAATATCTACATAGAGGACATACAATATCTACATTAAAGTCAGACAGTAGCTTCTACGTGGAGGACATCCAATACCTACATAGGGACATACAATATCTACATAGAGGACATACAATATCTATATAGAGAACAAACAATACCTACATGGAAGACATACAATATCTACTTAGAGGAAAAACAATATCCACAAATAGGACATCCGACATCTACACAGAGGACATCCAATATCTACATAGAGGACAAACAATATCTACATAGAGGAATCTGTTGAGATAAATTCCCTTTCCACACCGGCATACCGACATGCCTCCTATAGCTGCTCAGTGTAACATGCTTGGTCATATTACACATAGAGATATCACACAATACAAGATGTACACATGCTTGAACAGTGTGAAGATCCTCTTTCATTTGTTGGTAACTTGCTACAATTCCATCCTAATTATTCACATAAATTGTAGACTACACACTGATTATGATCCACTGTCCGCTTACTGATTTCTGGCTCGAGGGCAATGTGATGGTGACGCAATTGTGGCATGACGTCATATTGAGGGCAGTGTGATGGTGACGCAATTGTTGCATGATGTCATATTGACGGCAGTGTGATGGTGACGCAATTGTTGCATGATGTCATACTGAGGGCAGTGTGATGGTGACACAATTGTTGCATGATGTCTTATTGACGGCAGTGTGATGGTGACGTGAACTTTGACTGAGGGCAGTGTAAAGGTGACGTTATGGTGAAGTGAGCCCAGACACACAGACGTCTTCCCGTTATTCACTCTACGTTAAGACCCAGCTAAGTAATATGCTATATTCCCACTATACTGCTGCTGTTGCTGTAACGCCTCAACCCTTGCATTGATTATATGGTGGACATTCATCAAACTACGGCTTTAAAGATTCTTCCGGAACAATATTACAAGTGGAGGAATATATAAAGTTGATCGTTGTATCATGTCAAGACCTGTGTATGATCACGTACGCCTTTGACATTACCTGAAATAGGACCTGCGCCTTCAAAACAATATATCGATCCTTACATGGCGTCATCGAAGGGTTGGACAATCAGAAACGGTTTGCGGTGTCAAGAGTGATTGTTGTGTTTAAAGAGTGCTAAACAATGTTTTATCATACACCTGCTGTCTATAAATCATCAAAAAGCCGCTCATTTCAATCACAGCTCACCGCACGGCAGTCGTCCCGGACCCGCTGATCACTGATTACACGCTTTACACACCGATTAGATCTACCTCGTCGCTTGTTACGTCACGGCCCACTGACGTTTGTCTGGACCTTTTCACTTGGGGATCAGTTCTTTGACGAAACATTTCTTGATATAGTCCGTCCCTGCTTCCCGTGGCGGTGGGGTAGCCTAGTGGATAAGCGTTAGCTCGTCACGCCGAAGGCCCAGCTTCGATTCCTCGCTTGTGTGAAATGTATGACGCCCATTTCTGGTGTCCCCCGCCGTCATGTTGCTGGAATGTTGCTTATACTCACTCACACCTTGCTTCCCTTTTCGCAAATATCTGGTATCATCACTTGATTCTAAGACACGTGTTAAGACTGAACAGTCATGCAATGAACTCTGCTTTTAGCAGATATAGCGTATGAGAATATAAAGGATTTTCTCGTGCGTATTTATGCATAATCAATTCATGTATAAATGTGTCAGCAAAATATTATTCACGCAAAATGATTATGCTGATTCCCCTTCCTATGAATGAGGAACCGCAGTTTCTTTGTCTGGTAAGTTCTAATTCTTGAATGAGGTCGGGTGACTTGTCGCTTATCTATTTGATATCTATCATTGTGATAAGGGCTACTGGGGTACTTCCATCCTATCAACGCCCGTTTCTCGAGGACCTCCGCTGTCCCAATTACCCACTCTGCCACTGTGTCATGCGTATCTACATATCCTACATAAAAAGTAGGCTTCTTTGTTACTACATTGCTGATAATTCCGATCTTCTGTCAGATATCAACATGTTTACAGACCCTCTCCAGATCAGTTACTTGGTGTGACAGCAGTCAGGCGACTTAATGACACGGTCCATATGATAATGCCATATGATAACCCATTTGACAACATCTGAATGCGTTCGCGTGTATATTGCCTTGCTCTTGGATTTAATGCCTCACAGAAAACTGCATGTATAGGTGGGTAGGATTTCCGGCTGCAATTGGTCCAGAGCCTTCAGCTTTTGGTCTCCTTATCTTGGTGACTTGATAGCTGGATAAGCAACAACTGGATGATCTGACGAACACTGGAATATACAGGTTATCTTTTACCATGAATATTGGTGTAAACTGATGCTATATTAAACACCGTTAATCGCAGACGCGACAGGCAACCCTGTTTCCTGGGTATAACCTCCACTGAAAATGACAGTATCACCATAATCCTAACTGTAACCACCCCTTGCATAGCGAGCACGTAACGGGAAGAGAATCACGCTGACCCGCTGCGTTAGCCGAACTTGCCTAGTCGCTGCGAGCGGAGTGGACAAGACTCCATCATATTCATGGAAAACTGAAGGAGAAATATGAGCCATATAAACAAATGGTTGACCAATCGTGGGGACATCCTCTATCATGGATGAAGCAATCCTCTCATCTAAATTCGTTTACTACAAATTATCGTGTCTCTCTTGGTTGTTAGCGTCAAAACAACGCACTGCTAAAATATTTTCACCTTTATGTTTCTGTCTGCCCCTCCTTTTTCTTATCCTACCAGTACAACCACTTGTACTTCTGTTAGCATGTTCACACCACGCACACACACACATACGCACACGCACACGCACACACACACACAAAGTTAAGCTTTTTCAGCACCCCTGGGCGTAAGTGCCATACATTAACATTAACTTACGACTATCTTAACGCTAAGAGAGCTTCGAAAATCTAGGCCCTGATATAACTCACGATTGAATGAACCCCGATCTTGACCCTTTGGATCATACCTGGGACACGACTGACCGTCGTGTACAATAAAGGGATCCTCCTGTACGGAACCTGCCCCAGTTGGAAGCTGCTTTACAAGAGGAATCAGGAGGCTTATTGGGGGTATGAGGAGGAGAGTGCTGGCTGTCATACAGTCACATGGAGGTTCCACTCGGTAGTGACCTTCAATCGTGTAAGACACAGAAGTTGGCATTTTGAATATTCACATTCACCAATAAATTCACATTTAATATCCTAGGGCCATGCTAGTGTAGTGATGTTTTTTGTATGAAAATCAGCGTATGTTTATAAAATGAGCAACTATCATCATAAAATCACTACGGGCCAAAGGGTCATACGGGTCAAGCAAGCTCATATTTGTCCATCGTGGTCACCACGGAATGTTTTATGCACGTGTTGAAAACATCATAGCAAAAGTACAGGGCATGCTTAATAAAGTTCTATGTATATATGTATATATCCATCCACATGTTTGGCATGCATGTAAAGTATCCCAAACAGG
This sequence comes from Haliotis asinina, assembly GCF_037392515.1. NCBI lineage: Eukaryota > Metazoa > Mollusca > Gastropoda > Lepetellida > Haliotidae > Haliotis > Haliotis asinina. Next base: position 3,337,808 of record NC_090287.1, on the reverse strand, counting down.
CTCTTTGAATATTTAATATCAGTCGTGGCGGATACCATGAAATTCCTGTGTGTGTAACAGACACATGCCTGGGCTGATCTATGTGTATGGTGACAACAAATACACATGTGCCGCCCGCAGCCCATTCTCTTCCCACAGAGGTTACTTGTCATATCATCCTACGAACCTCTGTTCTAATACGGCCATATTTCGCGGTTCTCACAAAATCCCCTAGCGGCTAAAAATGGCTGCAGATATGTCTCCCTTTTTTCTGTCCAATCAGAACACGTGTTACATCGACTTAGATTCAACTTGACAAATACAAGCAATGTGGAGTAACAAAAATGACATGACTGAGTTCTGTCTAGAAGAAACATTTGAGTATCGCGCCCGGGAAGAGGTTCTAGTTTTCACGATGTATCCAGAAATTACCGAGATCTTTCGAACGATCACTTTTGAAACAAGGTCGCTGATTGCACTACTAAATCTGATTGCCTCCAATCACGAGTCTTGAATACCACGAAAGGGTCGTATTAGAACAGAGGTTACGTAGGAAGATGTGACAAGTAGCCACTGTGGGAAGAGAATGCCCGCATTCTTGAAGAGCAAGTTTGTTCTGGATCTTCTTCTGCATGGATGTCAGTGGAGTTTTCGAATTCTACTCTCTTGTTCTGAAATCCGTTTGGAGTTATTGTCCAAGGACGTTGTGACACCATCATGACTCCGCCTGGAGACCGTGGATATCCTTCCGACTGAGACATGCACTATAGAAGCAGTGTACATTCAAGCGAAGTGGAGTTTAGTGTCCATAAAACACACACACTAAACTTAAGAACTCTCGTAACAGCTAATCCCATTAACTTTGAGAGTAACCTTGGTATGCTGGACACATCAGATTCCTAAAAGCGGCCACGTGTGATCCCTGGAGCCGCCGTACGCTTTTATATGTCGAATGTCTCGAGTGTGTGCATCAGTATTAACTAATACTAAAATTCAAAGATGCTTTACTTATTGGAGTCATTAGGGCGTCCGCTGCTTCCGAGAATTTACATACTACCATTGTAGATCAACAATGGCTGATTAGTAATTCATAAAAGCCAAAACGAACACAAATGACAATTTTCATGAAAGTGACTCCATTTTATGACATCTCGATTGCTCGACTCCATGTCGTCTTAATGAGTGAAACTTGTGATTTATTCAAAGGTACGACATTCAGCTATTCCCTCTATGGGAAACTCATGGTGTATAACGCAACAAATTAGCATATAAACATTTATTAAACAGCATGTAAGAATGCAAAAGATCCCCATTATACGTGATCGCATGAAACACAATAGTTGCCGTTCTATAACCTGCGAACGAGTACAAACGATCTATGAACGCTTGCATGGCACTGATACAAATCAACAACTTGAGGTAGACAGATAAAATTGCGTTGTCCTTGCAACATATCACTGGTTCTCCACAGTCCAGCACAAATAGTCGCTCCCAAAACACACATTGGAATGAGGTCACTAGCTTATGAAGCATCTTGATCAATAGAAACCCATCTTGTACTTTCTGTACAACCGACTGATCCGCCATCAGCACGGAGATCGCCGTAGTTGCGTTCCCCGACTTGTCGTTTTGACTGGCCGAATGTATTGTTGCGGTAGTAATAGCTCTATCAACAGCATCTCAATACTAATACCGAAGCCCGTTTATACTGAGCAATGCTTACTCTAAATTTTATCCTCAAGAACAGCTTCTTGCGTCGTCTCCCGTACCGTCCAAACGATGTATTTAGGCAATATTTAAGCTCGGTTTCGGCAACAGTAAAGTCCCCCATTTTGATTATTAGTCATTAAATATTTTTTTCCATCTCCAAATAAGGAAACAGTTTTTCACACGATTCCACTTGACTCATCTACACATATCCTGCTTCCTGTACCAAATGGTCAGTGGTCATTCCCAGTGTGTTTGTACAGTAAACAAGAACACTGAAACCATGAATGCTCACTGGGCAATCTATGTAGAAAAAGGTCAAGTCAGCGAGCCATTCGTAACTAATATCACATGTTGTTTTTTCTGAGGTTGTTGATAGATGAACTAAAGGTTCATCGTTACATAAAAACATAAGCTGTCTACAAGGCTGAATTCCTTAGGGCCTATGTTAAAGAAGCGAGTCTGCGCACTAGAAACTTCCGCACGACAAGATGGCATGACCATGCCGTGAAGTATCGAAGTCTAATATCACATTAACGTCTGAGGTTGTTGAAATATGATGCAATAGGTGTTGAGTCTGCGCACTACAAACGTCCTTGAGGTTGTGGTTTGTCAAACCCAAATTGAATACTTTGATAGTACTTCATAGCCATTTGACTGAAACGTACGTTGGAATCAGGGTGATAGCGCCGATCTCCCGCCCAGGGCCGTACACGCGCTGGAAGGTCAGCCATCAACAGTTGTTGGCCGGCCACAAGTGAGTCAACATTAGTGAAATTCCCACATGTTTATGAACTCTTGCAAGAATATTTTTCTTAAATGTAGTTTCAGTCGACTTGCTTTATCTATCAGCTGGGAAATCATCTCAGCTACATACACACAATTCCTATACAATTCCTATGCAATTCCTATACAATTCCCCGATGATTATTCAAACAACTGCAACTATTTATACAGCCTATATTAGACATACCAATCAGGTTTAACATGGCTGCCTATGGGATAGGCTAAAAGTTGTACTTATATATGGTACGTAATCAGATGTGATTCGATAACTAATCAAAGGAAACATGAAAGAAAATTGCTGAAGATGATTTCCATGATGTTAAAAAAAATGACTTCCACTTAATTAATGAAAATTATTCTTACAACAGTTAATTAACTTGTAAGTCTAGGGAAATGTCACATCTGATGACTCACTTATGGCCGACCAACTACAGTATATCCTGGCACAAAGTTGGACACCCCTCATTGTCGTACTTTCCTCTGCACTGACCTGCAGTTTAACATGAGATGCACTTCACAACTGGTGCCGCCATGATGTAACGAGTTGACGTTTGCCGATTGGGTTGTGGCGCCGCAGTTCCCATGGACAGTCATACACCCACCTGGACTGCTTTCAGTTACACTTATTCCTAGACACGGTAATGTTAATTTGTGAGTTACGTCCCTTTCATGACTGGGCGCCGTTGCACGGAGAGAGAAAAAAACACCTTGACTGCTGTGCAGCACTGCTTGGCGTTACTTCGCTCACATATTCTTCGAGGAACACACCCCTGTAAAACGACAACGGCCAGCGTTCACTGTTTGTTGTCGTGATGACAGGCAGTGTAATTATGACGTCACTATGCCGGATCTATGAAGTCAACCGGTTCGCCTGCAGAATCTAGGTCCTCTCCGGGAAGCGGAGGAGTGACACCTGGTGACGGTGCAGAAGGCCTCTCGGGTATTTCCTGCCTTCTGATTGGTGGAAGCTGTTTCACTAATGTATTCTGCCGGGCTAGACGAAGTCCGCCAAACGAATTATACATGCTTTCCGTCGCAAACTTTGATCGACCTACAGATTTGGACGGGAGATGTTGGTAAGATCTAGAATTGACAGACGATCGTCTTTTGAACTGAGAATCCGTCTTCAGTCTCAGGTAAGACCCAGTCCGGCGGAGCGACTTAGCATTGTCCTCAATCGCGGCTATTTCACCGTCCAACATCGGGTCATCATCACTGTCCGAAACCTCTGTTCTCTCAACATAGCCAGAGTCTGCGACAGCAGGCGCGACTTCGCCAATGCCTGGTAGGGGTGCACGACGTTGAAGACGGAGAAGGGTAGGCTGTTTTTCCAGCTGGAACTCTCGGACGAATCTAATAATCTCTTCTGTCCCTGGATCGTTGCGTCGGCGCCTCACCTTCTTCTCGGGGACATAGACGGGGGATGTCGCCCTGTGGGGGCACATACCTTGGTGTCTCTCCATCGTCGTCGTCGTCGTTGTTACGCTGAACACAGCATCTTCATACAGTAGCTGCAGCAGTTTGAGACGTCATCTGAAACAATAGAGGGTATGCTGTTGTTTCTTTCTTAGATTATTTTTGAATGAGAAAAAGTGGGTATGGTATTATGTCGGGTTTTTTTTTGTAAAATTCCAGCAATATCACGGCGGGGAACATTCCATATGAGCAATCGAACCCGTGCCTTCAAAGTGGCGAACGAACGCTTTTAACCACTAGCTATATAGGTTATCCCACCTTCCCTTTGAATTAGTGAAACTGTATATTGCTGAAGCCTGCACATGCAGCGGTGTTAACGTACATCACTGACGCCACAATAGTGATAAGTACAGTAGTATAGCATGTAGATCTGGCTGTCGACATTCATCATGGATAATCGTTAACTAAATATCTAGCCATTATCGATCAATATCGGAGAAGTAACCGATTTGTGCACAAATGCGAGAAAAGTTTGACAGAGATAAAAAATTGAACTGGTGAGTTGTGACACATTTATGCATGGATTGAAAATACCCCAGAATCTTGAACACAATTTTTGAAGTTGTCCTTGGATAAACACCTACCTTTTGTGTAAGGAGCGCGTAAATTAAAACTTTATTTCATAATAACAGTTTGTGTACGATATTATCGATGACATATTTTTCAAATCAAATCGGAAACTATTCCTTGCATAGACTATATTTTCTATCCTTTTCGTAACCTTTCTAACATGAGCTCTTCTTGTACAGTCAGCAATTTAACAGTTATGAATTTGTAACACCTTGAGACTATGTAGTCTGGCATAATGGTATCTCGGACACAGATTGATCGATTGGGGGATGAGACAATAGTTTTGTTCGTAACAGTTCCAGTTCTAATCATCTTATTAGGTCTCAGTTTGCAAGGGGAGTTAATTCAATTATTTCAACTCTCAATGGAAAAAAATGTGTGTTCCTCTAATTCAGGGACAAAACTTTATAGACTTTACTGGCGACCTCAGTGGTAATGATAGTAACGGTACAGTAAATATTTGACAAGGTGCGTCACAGAGAGTTACTTTGTAGTGAGACTGATCTTGTTCGTACCTAGCACACGTAGTCTGTGGGCTGTTTTATGCTTTAGTTCTCATTAATGGTGACACTTGTAGTCATGAATAGCTCATCAGTGATGGTTGTGGAATCACAGGTAAACTTTAAAACGACTTTATAGCCGACCAGCCGATAAGTGAGCAAACTCATTATACACGCTGTATAAACTAGATGCGTATGTCATAATCGGACACAAATGCTTCTACATAAACGTCTTTTTCAGTATCTAACTTGTACAAATAGTGGAATCAGGTGGCTGAATGTTATACAGTGAACTCAAGTGGTTGAATGTTATATAGTGGAAGCAGGTGATGAATGCTATATTGTTTAATCAGGTGGTTGAATGTTATATAGTGGGATCAGGTGGCTGAATGTTCTATTGTGGAATCAGGTGGTTGAATGCTATATACTGGAATCAGATAGTTGAATGTTATATTGTGGAATCAGGTGGTTGAATGTTATATAGTGGAATCAGGTGGTTGAATGTTATATAGTGGGATCAGGTGGCTGATTGTTATATAGTGGAATCAGGTGGTTGAATGCTATATACTGGAATCAGATAGTTGAATGTTATAAAGTGGAATCAGGAGTTTCAGAACAGTCATGTTACTCTCTAGTCTAAAATTATATAATAAATATGGCAATATCTTGAAATTATGACATATCTTTTTAATGCGTCAATTTAAGAGACAATATTTGCATGTGCGGGGATACTGATAAATATTTCAATCGTACCACTCGTATTCGAAAGGGAAAAGCAATCACCTCACTTTTTCTTTTATAAAAACGTAACGTTAATGGTTCGTTTGTGTCATTTTGCCGGGAAACACAAACACAATAAATCTGCATGGATAAGAGCCCCCTGTCAGATCTATTCCGAGATATTGAAAAGCAATCCAACATTTGTGTCATTGTTTAAACATGGATTAGTTGGAGTACGCAAAACATTCCCATAGCATTTGAAACATAAACATTCACGGTATCTCTCCAGCTTTCAACTGTCACCTTGTAATCAATGGGAAAATAAATTGTTGTTTGATCTTTGACATTAGCCTTTACCGTTATCGTCTGTACAACAAAACACTAACTCTCACAGTTTAGCACTCATGTACAGTTTAACGCCCGTATATTGATCTCGATAAGTGCAGTTGCTCCAGATGTAACTTTAGAAAACTGATATTTCGTCATGTAGATATTGGCCATGTTTCCAGGTAATTGCGGTCTGGATAAACGGGGTTCCACTGTATTGTGTATCGCATTGTGTAATACTGTGTAAATCCGTAAAGTCACTTTTATGAAACGGCTCGTACCTGAAGAGCAACAGATGTCAAAGTATTCAGGAGTTTTATGAAACTGCTACGTAGGTGTGACAAGTGAATTGCCATATCTGTGCTAGGATAGCTGCTGTCGTTTCCTGCCACTTTAAAACTTGTAAATAAAATCTCATCGAACTACGTGGAATCTAAATTGAAGCTTTACTGTCATACGACATAAATATTGATAGGTATTAATTTCTACCATACAACGGTATGGTACATCAACGGCCTACCTTTGGAATTCGGCAAAACAAGGTTTACAAAGACGTCACAATACCCCATGACGTCACAATGCCCGTGACATCAGCCTAACAACAGTGTTGCTAGGGTGATCGAGTGTGCAGCTTCTTTCAGTGCCCGACTGTGGACACTCTCGTACTCAGAGTTTCATGCAGCGAGCCAGCATAGTGCCTCTGCCACAGGCCAGAAAGAATTGACGATATATATCTTACACAGTTCATTCAATATAATGAACACATTTCATAACTGTATTATTTTTTATGAGTCTACGCATCTAATTAAACATTGTTGTTAAAATGGTTCAGTTTCACTGAGAAATTATCCTAAAACGTGTAACACTATTTCGATTTTTCGTAGCAATCCTTTGTTTACATGGGCTGTAGGGCTGTCATCGAAGCTTAATGGAGAGCAAACGATGCAAACGATGCAAACCCAAAATATAAATATGCATTGTCATAAACCTTACTGACGCAGTTAAAGAAGAATATTTACGTAAGAGTGTAAAACAATATGAAAACCTCGCCGAATCTCTTACGTAATGCCAATTTCAGCTGGCAAAATGTCGGTCACGTGACATGCAACTTAGCCCGCGGTAGTGATATTATGCAAAGTCATCGCTGCGCCGGAGTGTGGGCTATTGACATACGCAATGTCGTTGAAAAAGTCCAGCGGTGTTGAGAGTTTTCAAAACTTGCTCTGACAATAGTTCCTGCAGCGCATTATCCACACTTCGTTCCAGCGATGACTGAACATACCGTAATATAATGGTGCACGCTATCCAACCCACAGCTCCATGCGGCCAGCACAACATGCACAGCCACTACTGAGCCGGAGTGTGAATCGCACGCTTCTGTACAGACGTACGTATATTGAACAGGTGATCTTTTCATGGATGAGAAATAAGATAACGAAAACGTCCATTGTCTGTATGTGTGCCCGCCCACGTCCTCTGCTTATGGAACCTTTTTCAGTTCTCTCTATATTTAGTCGCTATTACATCTCAAACGCATTTATATAACATTACATTTTCAGAACATTCATATCCTCCACATGTAAATTCCCTCCTCTTCAAACAACGTTCGTTTGAGCCTAAGGACACACTAATATAACGAGTGCGCTGACACATTTATTTACAGTAAAACTATTTAATTTCAAAGATAAGTACCTGACGTCAAGCTTCTGATGCCAACATACAATGAACCCCTACATCAACATACAGAGGGACCCCGATGTCAACATACAATGAACCTCCTACATCAACATACAGAGAAACCCTGATGTCAACATACATTAAACCCCTACATCAAGATACAGGGGGGCCCTGATGCCAACATACAATGAACCCCCTACATCAAATTATAGAGGGACCCTGATGTCAACATACAATGAACCCCCTACATGAACATACAGAGAACCCCTGATGTCAACGTACAATGAAACCCCTACATCAACGTACAGAGAAAGCCTAATGTCAACACACAATGAAACCCCTACATCAACGTACAGAGAAAGCCTGATGTCAACATACAATGAACCCCCACATCAATGTATAGAGGGACCCTGATGTCAACATACAATGAAACCCCTACATCAATGTACAGAGAAACCCTGATGTCAACATACAATGAACCCCCTACATCAAGACACAGAGAAACCCTGATGTCAACATACAATGAACCCCCTACATCAACATACAGAGGAACCCTGATGTAAACATACAATGAACCCCCTACATCAACATACAGAGGAACCCTGATGTCAACATACAATAAACCCCCAACATCAAAATACAGAGGAACCCTGATGTAAACATACAATGAACCCCCTACATCAACACACAGAGAAACCCTGATGTCAACATACAGTGAACCCCCTACATCAACATACAGAGAAACCCTGGTGTCAACATACAATGAACCCCCTACATCAAGACACAGAGAAACCCTGGTGTCAACATACAATGAACCCCGTACATCAACATACAGAGAAACCCTGGTGTCAACATACAATCAACCCCCTACATCAACGTACAGAAGGACCACGATTTCAACATACAATGAAACCCCTACATCAAGACACAGAGAAACCCTGATGTCAACATACAATGAAACCCCTACATCAACATACAGAGAAACCCTGAGGTCAACATACAATAAACCCCCAACATCAAAATACAGAGGAACCCTGATGTAAACATACAATGAACCCCCTACATCAACATACAGAGGGACCACAATGTCAACATACAATGAACCCCCTACATCAACGTACAGAGAACCCCTGATGTAGCCATACAATGAGTCCCCTACATCAACACACAGAGGGATCCTGAGGTCAACATACAATCAACCCCCTACATCAACGTATAGAAGGACCCTGATGCCAACATACAATGAACACCCTACATCAACATACAGAGGGACCACACCACCGTCCAATCGTGCGTCAAGATACAGAGGGACCACACCACCATCCACTCGTGCGTCAAGATACAGAGGGACCACACCACCGTCCACTCGTGCGTCAAGATACAGAGGGACCACACCACCGTCCACTCGTGCGTCAAGATACAGAGGGACCACACCACCGTCCACTCGTGCGTCAAGATACAGAGGGACCACACCACCGTCCACTCGTGCGTCAAGATACAGAGGGACCACACCACCGTCCACTCGTGCGTCAAGATACAGAGGGACCACACCACCGTCCACTCGTGCGTCAAGATACAGAGGGACCACACCACCGTCCACTCGTGCGTCAAGATACAGAGGGACAATGATGACAATGATGACAATGATGACAATGATGACAATGATGACAGTGATACCTCAACATCAATATGTGAGGACACCTTGAAGTCGACATACAGTGAAACACAGTTAAAGAATCCACGATGTCAAGACACATTGAAACCTCCATGTCAAAGTGCAATATAACCTTTATGTCAAAATAAATATAATTAGATATTATAATTATGATGCCTAAATATTTTGTTCGAACATCTAAAACATTTTCTCGTGGCACTAAGTGTACTAATTTCTCAACAGTACGAACCATAGCTCTCTATTTCACTATCCAGGATACAATCTCAGACTGCTGTAGAGTATCGACAGTCCTCGGTCCATACTCGCCCACCTAGTTACTGTTTTAGAGACAAGTGTTGTGACGATACTGCGTATCACGTTAACGACCTATAATGGTACATAAATGAAACAGGAATATTGAATCTTTATAGGTAAAGCCTTTGTGACATAAGCACTTTCCTACATGAATAATCATGCCCATTATAAATCAATCCAATAGCTATTGCCAGTCTATAATGCTACTACAAATGTCAGTATGATATATGTGTTTCGTATCATAGATTTATATTGGTCTCTTTATACCGAAATCTTCTTAGTTAATCGTAAGAAAAGAAAACACATCACAGGGATGTTATATTCCACCATTATATTTCAAAATCGAGGTACTCTGTTTAAAGACAGGACGTAAATCGTATGGGGGAAGTATTTGTCAATAAGTGCATTGTTATATTAACCACGCAAGTTATAGGGAACACGGAACTACTCGCCATCGACCTTGCTTTGCGTCCCACAAACGGTGAAACGTGGAATAATTCTGAGACAATGGACGTAGATATTTGTTACTCGACTGTAAGTTATACAATATATCAACAATAGCAAAACTTTGTGTCAGCAAATCAAATCTGGTGAATACGAGTGTGGTAGAGTAGCAAACGACATTGTCAAACACAACCTTATGTTCTGTCCCACCATGATGTTTCAACTGTCCCACCATGATGTTTCAACTGTCCCACCATGATGTTTCAACTGTCCCACCATGATGTTTCAACTGTCCCACCATGATGTTTCAACTGTCCCACCATGATGTTTCAACTGTCCCACCATGATGTTTCAACTGTCCCACCATGATGTTTCAACTGTCCCACCATGATGTTTCAACTGTCCCACCATGATGTTTCAACTGTCCCACCATGATGTTTCAACTGTCCCACCATGATGTTTGAAATTCCATGTGATGTCATGGATGTGGATACCTCTGCCGACTGGTCGTCTAATGTTCTTCTTGGGGGTTCCATTTGAAACGTGGAGAGAGTGTGTGTTCCTTATAGTACGCTATTTCTAGAAATGGTATCATCTTTTGCGACCTCATTTCGTTGTATTGATATTATTAGCAAACATGTGGCAGTTGCTGCCATTTAAATCATATGACTGTCCAAGTATAATGTTATTCAGTAACCTGTAATCGTCAGTCGTCGAGGAAATGAAGACTATCTACCTACCAAATGTTAAATTTACAATGCAAAAAATACAAGTAGAGATAAAAGATATGCAGGGACATTTAACGACGCGTAAGAGTTTTCGCTTTACGTTTGAAATTTACCATAGAACCTGTTTCTCTCTTTGTCACACAGATGACAGGCCCAATACTGAACACCAATGTCTATTTCACCGCGTATACCCCAGTGTTTATTTTACCGTGTATATGCCAGTGTTTATTTCACCGTGTATAAGCCAGTGTCTATTTCACCGTGTATATGCCAGTGTTTATTTCACCGTGTATAAGCCAGTGTCTGTTTCACTGTGTATACCCCAGCGTTTATTTCACCGTGTATAGGCCAGTGTCTATTTCACCGTGTATACCCCAGCGTTTATTTTATCGTGCATAAGCCAGTGTCTGTTTCACTGTGTATACCCCAGCGTTTATTTCACCGTGTATAAGCCAGTGTCTGTTTCACTGTGTATACCCCAGCGTTTATTTCACCGTGTATAAGCCAGTGTCTGTTTCACTGTGTATACCCCAGCGTTTATTTCACCGTGTATAAGCCAGTGTCTATTTCATCGTGTATACCCCAGCGTTTATTTCACCGTACCAGCCAGTGTCTATTTCACCGTGTATACCCCAGCGTTTATTTCACCGTGTATAAGCCAGTCCTTATTTCACCGTGTATAAGCCAGTGTTTATTTCACCGCGTATACCTCAGCGTTTATTTCACCATGTATAAGCCAGTGTCTATTTACCCCAGCGTTTATTTCACCGTGTATGAGCCAGTCATTATTTCACCGTGTATAAGCCAGTGTTTATTTCACAGCGTATACCTCAGCGTTTATTTCACCATGTATAAGCCAGTGTCTATTTCACCGTGTATACCCCAGCGTTTATTTTATCGTGCATAAGCCAGTGTCTGTTTCACTATGTATACCCCAGCGTTTATTTCACCGTGTATAAGCCAGTGTCTGTTTCACTGTGCATACCCCAGCGTTTATTTCACCGTGTATAAGCCAGTGTCTGTTTCACTGTGTATACCCCAGCGTTTATTTCACCGTGTATAGGCCAGTGTCTATTTCATCGTGTATACCCCAGCGTTTATTTCACCGTACCAGCCAGTGTCTATTTCACCGTGTATACCCCAGCGTTTATTTCACCGTGTATAAGCCAGTCTTTATTTCACCGTGTATAAGTCAGTGTCTATTTACCCCAGCGTTTATTTCACCGTGTATGAGCCAGTCTTTATTTCACCGTGTATAAGCCAGTGTCTATTTCACCGCGTATACCTCAGCGTTTATTTCACCATGTATAAGCCAGTGTCTATTTCACCGTGTATACCCCAGCGTTTATTTCACTGTACCAGTCAGTGTCTATTTCACCGTGTATACCCCAGCGTTTATTTCACCATGTATAACCCAATGTCTATTTCACCATGTATACGTTGGTGTATGTTTCACCGAGTAAATCCCACAAACCAGGATACTATCGATCGTGGAAATTCATAGTGACTTTGCATATTTTCCTGACAAATAAACTGGCAAAGCTGATGCAAAAAATATGCTCGGGAAATGAATTTCCTGTTCATGCAGTCCTCCATAGTGTCAATTAAGTGTCATATGTAGTTCCAGTTCACTCTGGGGAAATGTGAAATAAACAACCTGGGCTCATTTACTTTTCCGTCATTCATCGATTTTTATGTTTCCATTTCAGACTGATTGAGGAAAATGTTACGCTTGATTGGGCGCGGTATTGTCATCGCATCTTCCCAGTCCAGGGTTGGAAGGGACGTGATTGGACCAGCAAATTCGGTTAACTTGCCGGTATGACAAATGATCCTTTGTCTCAGAGGAAGAGAATGAAAGGTTTAGGATGTTGTTGCCAGGTCCTACACATATTTACACTATGTGATCATACCTAGGTGATGCGTCACTCATATTAATGACTGTCTTGGGTTCCTGCCTCCATGGCCTTGAGACCATGATAACATTCTCTGGCTTGAAATAAACTGCTACATTTCTTCGATTTTTATCCCAACGCAACAGATTTGATTTTTTCCATGCAGAAATCAGGTAGTTTTAGTTCATTCTAGCCATGGTTCATGACATGCATTTTGTGTACAAGACACAACACATGGCGGGGAACAGTTGTATACAGCCCTTGTCTTTACAGCGCAACAATACACGCAGCTTGTGGCGACCTTCATCACACAATCTAAAGCCCGAACTAGGAAAACTGAAAGATTTAGCGTATTTAAAACTTCAAGTATGTCTATAATCTGACATCGTTCACTATTGTTTAAACATATCAACCCATTCCCCTGGTTTACCGGCCAGGGGCGCCTTTCGCCTTTTCTACGGTTAACCTTAACTCCCATTCTTTAACATTGCAGTAAGGTTACCTTAGTGACTTACTATCTTCTTAGTGCTGTGGGAAAGGAAGCCGCGTGTATCTACGAATCACTGTGTAAGACAATTGTGACATTACTTACAAGCAATATTCCTACAGCCTTTGGCGATGACATTTGACAACTTTTGAAGTACAAGCCAAGCATTCTTCTTCCAGCAAGATTTCTTGCTCACAGTTGTTTGATAATCCTACCACACTTAAGGCCCCAGCAAAGGTTTTAATTGGGGTACTCATTTCCAAACTGACAGGAACATATCCCAGGCGTTGGGAAATGTCAAGATGGGGAAATGTCATATGGGGAATGTTGTCCTGATGGGGAATTGTCTGTACACCGTAGTACATATCTTTAGTTTTGATTTTTTTCATAACAAAACAAAAATAAGCTAGTACGTTTTTCATGCCATGTCGGTAGCTGCATAGCATTGCAACATTGTACAAAGCGATGAATAATTTTGCATTTGCACAATAATGAGCAATTAAAGATACAAGAGATTGTATATGCACAGGTTATGTTATCGTTCCATCAATTACCTCTAGCGTGCTGTTCCTTTGGTAGAGAATGCACTGGAAGCATGACATTTTATGCACCTTCGACAAATTTGGTGCGGCAATTCCAAAGTGTCTATAATATGTTACAGTTTCACGAGTGAACGTCTCTAAAGTCATTTATTATATAGGTGGTATTTTTCTTCGATGTTGTTTCAATAAAGAGGTCAATAAAAAACGATATCGACATCTACAAGGGTCTATAATTGTATCATATCAGCTATTATATGTTTCAGTGATCACCATTTCTAACAGTAATGACATATACTGAGCTGCATTTGCCTCTATACCACATTTATTTGAACATGTAGCAACTTTCACCATTGGCAATTAAAACCATCAGCAAACTTAAAAGATGGTCATGACAGTTTCCGCCAAACCAGACTAGGAGTGATTACGTTCCTGACGGACTCAGCCCCCAAAAGTACTAGAATGTGAATTTTATATCACAAGTACAACATATGTTTGATGACTATGGTAGGTAAGGGGAATTAAAATCCATAGATTTTACGAAAAAGTTTGGAGAGACAAAAACAGATAAGCATGGAGTCCACTCATCACCTTCTCTTCTCCCATTTTTTGTGTTCTTGCAGAATTGCTGCAATGCTGCTGACAAAAATCTTGAAACCCAATTCACACAAACTAAGTTCGCATGGTATATATGCAAGCCCTACCTGCATCATTCACTGGCCCAGTAAGACTGTCATCATTGTATATTATCACAATGTTGACAGGTGTATATATCTATACCATATCATGTATGCACCCACTCTGTACAATGACACATCTACCCGCATTGCGTGAATCTACCCTGTACACTGACACATCTACCAGTATTTCGTGAATCCACCTTGTACACAGTTACACATCGACCGGTATTGCGTGCATCTACCCTGCAAATCGACACACCTACCCCTATTGCGTGAATCTTACCTGTACATTGATCCACCTACCGGTATTGTGTGAATTGGGACACATCTACCCGTATTGTGGGAATCTACCCTGTACAGATGACGACACCAACTCTCATCTTCTATGGCTATCCAACCTCGTTTTTACCTCCATTCATTTTCCTATTTTGTATGGGTTTTTTTCAACCAAACGCAAGTATCAACCTCCTGATAACCCATATATGTTCGCATCACAGACCACCAAACGATCTCTGATCTTGCCACTGTACACTAATAACATCACCTACCCGCACCACCCCATGCACCACCCTAGTCCTGTTTTACTCACCTGGTGGGCGCCTCGTCCCCCGCGTGAACCACACCTGAGCTCCCCGGTGACCATGTCGTGCCTACAGCCCCGATCCTCCTACAGCTCTCCTCACTGACTTACTGGCGGCTGTACCACGGGAAGCCTCCTCAATCAGCTACGCTAAGTCCCATATAAATATAATTGATCACAAAATCTTGGACATATCGCCAATCATGATTGATTCCCTGTATGGCAATACAGATAATGAGAATTAAGGTACGGCAACGTGACAAGAAAAGCTCCGAGCCCGCCCTGGATGGCTGTATACCTTTGCTACCTATCACACCACTGTATACTGGTTTGTGTCGGTCGAGGTGTAGTACTATAGTCAAGGCTACAATCACTTTCTTTGAGGGGTTGGAGACAGGCGGGCTGTGGTCAGACCCAAGGCATTGTGTGCTTGTAGAGGGTCCCTTGTTGCTGTGGCCATAGAGTTCAACTGCATACCGTATAGGAAGGCACTTGGCGGAGAACGGCGGGGCAGAGCGAAGTGCGGAGTCGACGTGGTAGATATACTGACGGAAGGCAAGGGTGAATCGTCGGAATCGCACAACCCAGTTAATGGACTTTGTTTCATGTGTTAATATCTATTCACGTCAAAAATGGAGTTACTGATTAGGATATTCACAACTAGCTTGAATGAAAGACACTGTCCTTTTGATTACGATGGAATCGATGACGCCGAATCATAATGCCTCATCAATCTAAAATTAGAAGCCGCAGCAATTAGTGCGAGATTGACACATCAAAGAACATGATTACTCCTAGATATTTTTAGCTGCATCATTTGAAATCAGCAGTGTTCCCCACCCATGTCCTTATCCGATAAGAGGGGTTTATGTCGCAGGCGAAATTTCTCCACAATCCTACTAGACAGCAAGCGTCGAGCCACACACGCTCGACCCGGCTTGGCGTCGACATTGACAAGGAACTGCGTGGGTGAACGGTCCAGCCAAGCTGTCAGACGTAATGTGCATGCTGCACACGCACACATCGAGACGTTGATGAAGTAGACGCCATGTCTGTGATGCAGCGTTAATTGGGTGTGAATGATATAATGTGCAGATTTAGGTACACCGAGTTGAGATGGAAAATCACGTTGATCGTTGAATGCAATCATGCATTTCGTGAAGATAACCTCCGCAACAGCCAATGCAGGGTACCAGGAAGGCAACCATATCACAAAGGTTACAAGGTTGGCAACCATATCACAAAGGGTACAAGGTAGGCAACCATATCACAAAGGGTACAAGGTTGGCAACCATATCACAAAGGTTACAAGGTAGGCAACCATACCACAAAGGGTACAAGGTAGGCAACCATATCACAAAGGGTACCAGGTAGGCAACCATATCACAAAGGGTACAAGATAGGCAACCATATCACAAAGGGTACAAGGTAGGCAACCATATCACAAAGGGTACAAGGTTGGCAACCATATCACAAAGGGTACAAGGTAGGCAACCATATCACAAAGGGTACAAGGTAGGCAACCATATCACAAAGGGTACAAGGTTGGCAACCATATCACAAAGGCTACAAGGTAGGCAACCATATCACAAAGGGTACAAGGTTGGCAACCATATCACAAAGGGTACAAGGTAGGCAACCATATCACAAAGGGTACCAGGTAGGCAACCATATCACAAAGGGTACAAGGTAGGCAGCCATATCACAAAGGGTACAAGGTTGGCAACCATATCACAAAGGGTACAAGGTAGGCAACCATATCACAAAGGGTACAAGGTTGGCAACCATATCACAAAGGTTACAAGGTAGGCAACCATACCACAAAGGGTACAAGGTAGGCAACCATATCACAAAGGGTACCAGGTAGGCAACCATATCACAAAGGGTACAAGATAGGCAACCATATCACAAAGGGTACAAGGTAGGCAACCATATCACAAAGGGTACAAGGTTGGCAACCATATCACAAAGGGTACAAGGTAGGCAACCATATCACAAAGGGTACAAGGTAGGCAACCATATCACAAAGGGTACAAGGTTGGCAACCATATCACAAAGGCTACAAGGTAGGCAACCATATCACAAAGGGTACAAGGTTGGCAACCATATCACAAAGGGTACAAGGTAGGCAACCATATCACAAAGGGTACCAGGTAGGCAACCATATCACAAAGGGTACAAGGTAGGCAGCCATATCACAAAGGGTACAAGGTTGGCAACCATATCACAAAGGGTACAAGGTAGGCAACCATATCACAAAGGGTACAAGGTTGGCAACCATATCACAAAGGTTACAAGGTAGGCAACCATACCACAAAGGGTACAAGGTAGGCAACCATATCACAAAGGGTACCAGGTAGGCAACCATATCACAAAGGGTACAAGATAGGCAACCATATCACAAAGGGTACAAGGTAGGCAACCATATCACAAAGGGTACAAGGTTGGCAACCATATCACAAAGGGTACAAGGTAGGCAACCATATCACAAAGGGTACAAGGTAGGCAACCATATCACAAAGGGTACAAGGTTGGCAACCATATCACAAAGGCTACAAGGTAGGCAACCATATCACAAAGGGTACAAGGTTGGCAACCATATCACAAAGGGTACAAGGTAGGCAACCATATCACAAAGGGTACCAGGTAGGCAACCATATCACAAAGGGTACAAGGTAGGCAGCCATATCACAAAGGGTACAAGGTTGGCAACCATATCACAAAGGGTACAAGGTAGGCAACCATATCACAAAGGGTACAAGGTTGGCAACCATATCACAAAGGGTACAAGGCTGGCAACCATGTCACAAAGGGTACAAGGTAGGCAACCATATCACAAAGGTTACAAGGTAGGTAACCATATCACAAAGGGTACAATGTTGGCAACCATATCACAAAGGGTACAAGGTTGGCAACCATGTCACAAAGGGTACCAGGTAGGCAACCATATCACAAAGGGTACAAGGTAGGCAACCATATCACAAAGGTTACAAGGAAAGCAACCATATCACAAAGGTTACCAGGTTGGCAACCATATCACAAAGGGTACAAGGTTGGCAACCATATCACAAAGGTTACAAGACAGGCAACCATATCACAAAGGGTACAAGGTTGGCAACCATATCACAAAGCTTACAAGGAAAGCAACCATATCACAAAGGGTACAAGATAGGCAACCATATCACAAAGGGTACAAGATAGGCAACCATATCACAAAGGGTACAAGGTAGGCAACCATATCACAAAGGCTACGAGGTAGGCACCCATATCACAATGGCTACAAGGTAGGCAATCACACTACAAAAACTACAAAACAGACAACCAAATTACAAACGTTACAAGGTAGGAGAACATATCATAAAGGTTACAAGGTAGACAAACATGTCACAAAGGCTAAGAGGTAGGCAACCATATCACAAAGGCTAAGAGGTAGACAAACATATCGCAAAGGCTGTAGTTCTGTAACACGCAACTTTCAATAAATAGATACGTTACTAGGCACATGTGAAAGTGTATGGTTATATTCTACAGTCAGGCACACATCACCTGGAGCGAGCACATTGAGACATACGCCACCTACAGGCGAACACAGAGACATACGCCACTTGTAGGCGAACACACAGAGATCTACGCTACTTGAAGGGGAACACATTGAGACATACGCCACCTATAGGCGAACACAGAGACATACGCCACTTGTAGGCGAACACACAGAGACCTACGCCACTTGAAGGGGAACACATTGAGACATACGCCACCTATAGGCGAACACACAGACATACGCCACTTGTAGGCGAACATACAGAGACCTACGCCACTTGAATGGGAACACATTGAGACATACGCCACCTATAGACGAACACAGAGAAATACGCCACTTGTAGGCGAACACACAGAGACCTACGCCACTTGAATGGGAACACATTGAGACATACGCCACCTATAGGCGAACACAGAGACATACGCCACTTGTAGGCGAACACATTGAGACATACGCCACCTATAGGCGAACACAGAAACATAAGCCATTTGTAGGCAAGCACATTGAGACATACGCCACCTGGAGGCGAATACATAGAGACATCAGCCCCAAGGTCCACACGTGCAACAGCGCTCAAGTACCTGCCGTCCACGTCCTCCCCGTATACCCTAGATCCCCTCATTCGACCGGACAATGGTGGATATCGATGATATGTCAGCAGGAACCAAGCTCATTTAGATCCCTATCAATCAAAACGTGTGATAGTGTTGACACAACTTGCGACGCGACAACATACAACTTGGGGGAATTCATACCGGTGTTTGGGGGATTTGATTGTGACTGACAAAGTGTTGTTAAATCTTGCTGAAGTTGGGATTGATAAGCGAGCGACTTACCCAGTATTACCGGTATCTGAATCTGTTTACTTGCTTCTGTGACACGGTACATTTGTGCGAAATGAGGTCGCATATTCCAAACTCACATTTCTTTCTTTATCTAAAACACGCACTGGTCATCTGTTATGACGAATCGAGTGATGGAGCAATACGTGAGGAGGAGAGTGAGTGAGTGAGTGAGTGAGTGAGTGAGCGAGCGATGGAGTGATTCTGATCATCATTTCTCCAAGAGTATTTATAGATCTATATTTACAGCTTTGCATTGATCTTTAACAGTACCATAGCCCTAGCATACTAATGCATTTTAAGCAAACAGAACATACTAATTAGTTATAGATATGATCTATAGCACATTTCCATCAAAAACGGTAACTTTGTAAATACCTAATAGTATATATATTCACATCTGTATCAAAACGACGTGGTCGACAGCAAAACAATTTTTATCGTCCTTTCTGCTTCGCCCTCATTAACTACGTCTGCCGAGATTACTACGGCAATCATGCATTGATTTGCTGTGATACTGTGTCACTGATAAACAATAATCATGCATTGATTTGCTGTGATACTGTGTCACTGATAAACAATAATCATGCATTGATTTGCTGTGATACTGTGTCACTGATAAACAATAATCATGCATTGATTTGCTGTGATACTGTGTCACTGATAAACAATCATCATGCATTGATTTGCTGTGATACTGTGTCACTGATAAACAATAATCATGCATTGATTTGCTGTGGTACTGTGTCACTGATAAACAATAATCATGCATTGATTTGCTGTGATACTGTGTCACTGATAAACAATAATCACGCATTGATTTGCTGTGATACTGTGTCACTGATAAACAATCATCATGCATTGATTTGCTGTGATACTGTGTCACTGATAAACAATAATCACGCATTGATTTGCTGTGATACTGTGTCACTGATAAACAATCATCACGCATTGATTTGCTGTGGTACTGTGTCACTGATAAACAATAATCATGCATTGATTTGCTGTGATACTGTGTCACTGATAAACAATAATCACGCATTGATTTGCTGTGATACTGTGTCACTGATAAACAATCATCATGCATTGATTTGCTGTGATACTGCGTCACTGATAAACAATAATCACGCATTGATTTGCTGTGATACTGTGTCACTGATAAACAATCATCATGCATTGATTTGCTGTGATACTGTGTCACTGATAAACAATAATCGTGCATTGATTTGCTGTGGTACTGTGTCACTGATAAACAATAATCACGCATTGATTTGCTGTGATACTGTGTCACTGATAAACAATAATCATGCATTGATTTGCTGTGATACTGTGTCACTGAAAAACAATAATCACGCATTGATTTGCTGTGATACTGTGTCACTGATAAACAATAATCACGCATTGATTTGCTGTGATACTGTGTCACTGATAAACAATAATCATGCATTGATTTGCTGTGATACTGTGTCACTGATAAACAATAATCACGCATTGATTTGCTGTGATACTGTGTCACTGATAAACAATAATCACGCATTGATTTGCTGTGGTACTGTGTCACTGATAAACAATAATCATGCATTGATTTGCTGTGATACTGTGATACTGTGATACTGTGTCACTGATAAACAATAATCATGCATTGATTTGCTGTGATACTGTGTCACTGATAAACAATCATCATGCATTGATTTGCTGTGATACTGTGTCACTGATAAACAATAATCATGCATTGATTTGCTGTGATACTGTGTCACTGATAAACAATAATCACGCATTGATTTGCTGTGATACTGTGTCACTGATAAACAATAATCACGCATTGATTTGCTGTGATACTGTGTCACTGATAAACAATAATCATGCATTGATTTGCTGTGATACTGTGTCACTGATAAACAATAATCACGCATTGATTTGCTGTGATACTGTGTCACTGATAAACAATAATCATGCATTGATTTGCTGTGATACTGTGTCACTGATAAACAATAATCATGCATTGATTTGCTGTGATACTGTGTCACTGATAAACAATAATCACGCATTGATTTGCTGTGATACTGTGTCACTGATAAACAATAATCACGCATTGATTTGCTGTGATACTGTGTCACTGATAAACAATAATCATGCATTGATTTGCTGTGATACTGTGTCACTGATAAACAATAATCATGCATTGATTTGCTGTGATACTGTGTCACTGATAAACAATCATCATGCATTGATTTGCTGTGATACTGTGTCACTGATAAACAATCATCACGCATTGATTTGCTGTGATACTGTGTCACTGATAAACAATAATCATGCATTGATTTGCTGTGATACTGTGTCACTGATAAACAATAATCATGCATTGATTTGCTGTGGTACTGTGTCACTGATAAACAATCATCATGCATTGATTTGCTGTGATACTGTGATACTGTGATACTGTGTCACTGATAAACAATAATCATGCATTGATTTGCTGTGATACTGTGTCACTGATAAACAATAATCATGCATTGATTTGCTGTGATACTGTGTCACTGATAAACAAAAATCGTGCATTGATTTGCTGTGGAACTGTGTCACTGATAAACAATAATCACGCATTGATTTGCTGTGATACTGTGTCACTGATAAACAATAACCACGCATTGATTTGCTGTGATACTGTGTCACTGATAAACAATAATCATGCATTGATTCGCTGTGATACTGTGTCACTGATAAACAATAATCACGCATTGATTTGCTGTGATACTGTGTCACTGATAAACAATAATCACGCATTGATTTGCTGTGATACTGTGTCACTGATAAACAATAATCATGCATTGATTTGCTGTGATACTGTGTCACTGATAAACAATCATCATGCATCGATTTGCTGTGATACTGTGTCACTGATAAACAATAATCATGCATTGATTTGCTGTGGTACTGTGTCACTGATAAACAATAATCATGCATTGATTTGCTGTGATACTGTGTCACTGATAAACAATAATCACGCATTGATTTGCTGTGATACTGTGTCACTGATAAACAATCATCATGCATTGATTTGCTGTGATACTGTGTCACTGATAAACAATAATCACGCATTGATTTGCTGTGATACTGTGTCACTGATAAACAATCATCACGCATTGATTTGCTGTGGTACTGTGTCACTGATAAACAATAATCATGCATTGATTTGCTGTGATACTGTGTCACTGATAAACAATAATCACGCATTGATTTGCTGTGATACTGTGTCACTGATAAACAATAATCATGCATTGATTTGCTGTGATACTGCGTCACTGATAAACAATAATCACGCATTGATTTGCTGTGATACTGTGTCACTGATAAACAATCATCATGCATTGATTTGCTGTGATACTGTGTCACTGATAAACAATAATCGTGCATTGATTTGCTGTGGTACTGTGTCACTGATAAACAATAATCACGCATTGATTTGCTGTGATACTGTGTCACTGATAAACAATAATCATGCATTGATTTGCTGTGATACTGTGTCACTGAAAAACAATAATCACGCATTGATTTGCTGTGATACTGTGTCACTGATAAACAATAATCACGCATTGATTTGCTGTGATACTGTGTCACTGATAAACAATAATCATGCATTGATTTGCTGTGATACTGTGTCACTGATAAACAATAATCACGCATTGATTTGCTGTGATACTGTGTCACTGATAAACAATAATCACGCATTGATTTGCTGTGGTACTGTGTCACTGATAAACAATAATCATGCATTGATTTGCTGTGATACTGTGATACTGTGATACTGTGTCACTGATAAACAATAATCATGCATTGATTTGCTGTGATACTGTGTCACTGATAAACAATCATCATGCATTGATTTGCTGTGATACTGTGTCACTGATAAACAATAATCATGCATTGATTTGCTGTGATACTGTGTCACTGATAAACAATTATCACGCATTGATTTGCTGTGATACTGTGTCACTGATAAACAATAATCACGCATTGATTTGCTGTGATACTGTGTCACTGATAAACAATAATCATGCATTGATTTGCTGTGATACTGTGTCACTGATAAACAATAATCACGCATTGATTTGCTGTGATACTGTGTCACTGATAAACAATAATCATGCATTGATTTGCTGTGATACTGTGTCACTGATAAACAATAATCATGCATTGATTTGCTGTGATACTGTGTCACTGATAAACAATAATCACGCATTGATTTGCTGTGATACTGTGTCACTGATAAACAATAATCACGCATTGATTTGCTGTGATACTGTGTCACTGATAAACAATAATCATGCATTGATTTGCTGTGATACTGTGTCACTGATAAACAATAATCATGCATTGATTTGCTGTGATACTGTGTCACTGATAAACAATCATCATGCATTGATTTGCTGTGATACTGTGTCACTGATAAACAATCATCACGCATTGATTTGCTGTGATACTGTGTCACTGATAAACAATAATCATGCATTGATTTGCTGTGATACTGTGTCACTGATAAACAATAATCATGCATTGATTTGCTGTGGTACTGTGTCACTCATAAACAATCATCATGCATTGATTTGCTGTGATACTGTGATACTGTGATACTGTGTCACTGATAAACAATAATCATGCATTGATTTGCTGTGATACTGTGTCACTGATAAACAATAATCATGCATTGATTTGCTGTGATACTGTGTCACTGATAAACAATAATCGTGCATTGATTTGCTGTGGTACTGTGTCACTGATAAACAATAATCACGCATTGATTTGCTGTGATACTGTGTCACTGATAAACAATAACCACGCATTGATTTGCTGTGATACTGTGTCACTGATAAACAATAATCATGCATTGATTTGCTGTGATACTGTGTCACTGATAAACAATAATCACGCATTGATTTGCTGTGATACTGTGTCACTGATAAACAATAATCACGCATTGATTTGCTGTGATACTGTGTCACTGATAAACAATAATCATGCATTGATTTGCTGTGATACTGTGTCACTGATAAACAATCATCATGCATCGATTTGCTGTGATACTGTGTCACTGATAAACAATAATCATGCATTGATTTGCTGTGGTACTGTGTCACTGATAAACAATAATCATGCATTGATTTGCTGTGATACTGTGTCACTGATAAACAATAATCACGCATTGATTTGCTGTGATACTGTGTCACTGATAAACAATCATCATGCATTGATTTGCTGTGATACTGTGTCACTGATAAACAATCATCACGCATTGATTTGCTGTGATACTGTGTCACTGATAAACAATAATCACGCATTGATTTGCTGTGATACTGTGACACTGATAAACAATTATCGTGCATTGATTTGCTGTGGTACTGTGTCACTGATAAACAATCATCATGCATTGATTTGCTGTGATACTGTGATACTGTGATACTGTGTCACTGATAAACAATAATCATGCATTGATTTGCTGTGATACTGTGTCACTGATAAACAATAATCATGCATTGATTTGCTGTGATACTGTGTCACTGATAAACAATCATCACGCATTGATTTGCTGTGATACTGTGTCACTGATAAACAATAATCATGCATTGATTTGCTGTGATACTGTGTCACTGATAAACAATAATCATGCATTGATTCGCTGTGATACTGTGTCACTGATAAACAATAATCATGCATTGATTCGCTGTGATACTGTGTCACTGATAAACAATAATCATGCATTGATTCGCTGTGATACTGTGTCACTGATAAACAATAACCACGCATTGATTTGCTGTGATACTGTGTCACTGATAAACAATCATCACGCATTGATTTGCTGTGATACTGTGTCACTGATAAACAATCATCACGCATTGATTTGCTGTGATACTGTGTCACTGATAAACAATAATCACGCATTGATTTGCTGTGATACTGTGTCACTGATAAACAATCATCACGCATTGATTTGCTGTGATACTGTGTCACTGATAAACAATAATCATGCATTGATTTGCTGTGATACTGTGTCACTGATAAACAATCATCACGCATTGATTTGCTGTGATACTGTGTCACTGATAAACAATAATCATGCATTGATTCGCTGTGATACTGTGTCACTGATAAACAATAATCACGCATTGATTTGCTGTGATACTGTGTCACTGATAAACAATCATCATGCATTGATTTGCTGTGATACTGTGTCACTGATAAACAATCATCACGCATTGATTTGCTGTGATACTGTGTCACTGATAAACAATAATCATGCATTGATTCGCTGTGATACTGTGTCACTGATAAACAATAATCACGCATTGATTTGCTGTGATACTGTGTCACTGATAAACAATAATCATGCATTGATTCGCTGTGATACTGTGTCACTGATAAACAATAATCATGCATTGATTTCCTGTGATACTGTGTCACTGATAAACAATCATCACGCATTGATTTGCTGTGATACTGTGTCACTGATAAACAATAATCACGCATTGATTTGCTGTGATACTGTGTCACTGATAAACAATAATCATGCGTTGATTCGCTGTGATACTGTGTCACTGATAAACAATAATCACGCATTGATTTGCTGTGATACTGTGTCACTGATAAACAATAATCACGCATTGATTTGCTGTGATACTGTGTCACTGATAAACAATAATCATGCATTGATTTGCTGTGATACTGTGTCACTGATAAACAATAATCATGCATTGATTTGCTGTGATACTGTGTCACTGATAAACAATAATCACGCATTGATTTGCTGTGATACTGTGTCACTGATAAACAATAATCACGCATTGATTTGCTGTGATACTGTGTCACTGATAAACAATAATCATGCATTGATTTGCTGTGATACTGTGTCACTGATAAACAATAATCATGCATTGATTTGCTGTGATACTGTGTCACTGATAAACAATCATCATGCATTGATTTGCTGTGATACTGTGTCACTGATAAACAATCATCACGCATTGATTTGCTGTGATACTGTGTCACTGATAAACAATAATCATGCATTGATTTGCTGTGATACTGTGTCACTGATAAACAATAATCATGCATTGATTTGCTGTGGTACTGTGTCACTGATAAACAATCATCATGCATTGATTTGCTGTGATACTGTGATACTGTGATACTGTGTCACTGATAAACAATAATCATGCATTGATTTGCTGTGATACTGTGTCACTGATAAACAATAATCATGCATTGATTTGCTGTGATACTGTGTCACTGATAAACAATAATCGTGCATTGATTTGCTGTGGTACTGTGTCACTGATAAACAATAATCACGCATTGATTTGCTGTGATACTGTGTCACTGATAAACAATAACCACGCATTGATTTGCTGTGATACTGTGTCACTGATAAACAATAATCATGCATTGATTTGCTGTGATACTGTGTCACTGATAAACAATAATCACGCATTGATTTGCTGTGATACTGTGTCACTGATAAACAATAATCACGCATTGATTTGCTGTGATACTGTGTCACTGATAAACAATAATCATGCATTGATTTGCTGTGATACTGTGTCACTGATAAACAATCATCATGCATCGATTTGCTGTGATACTGTGTCACTGATAAACAATAATCATGCATTGATTTGCTGTGGTACTGTGTCACTGATAAACAATAATCATGCATTGATTTGCTGTGATACTGTGTCACTGATAAACAATAATCACGCATTGATTTGCTGTGATACTGTGTCACTGATAAACAATCATCATGCATTGATTTGCTGTGATACTGTGTCACTGATAAACAATCATCACGCATTGATTTGCTGTGGTACTGTGTCACTGATAAACAATAATCACGCATTGATTTGCTGTGATACTGTGACACTGATAAACAATAATCGTGCATTGATTTGCTGTGGTACTGTGTCACTGATAAACAATCATCATGCATTGATTTGCTGTGATACTGTGATACTGTGATACTGTGTCACTGATAAACAATAATCATGCATTGATTTGCTGTGATACTGTGTCACTGATACACAATAATCATGCATTGATTTGCTGTGATACTGTGTCACTGATAAACAATAATCACGCATTGATTTGCTGTGATACTGTGTCACTGATAAACAATAATCATGCATTGATTTGCTGTGATACTGTGTCACTGATAAACAATAATCATGCATTGATTCGCTGTGATACTGTGTCACTGATAAACAATAATCATGCATTGATTCGCTGTGATACTGTGTCACTGATAAACAATAATCATGCATTGATTCGCTGTGATACTGTGTCACTGATAAACAATAATCATGCATTGATTCGCTGTGATACTGTGTCACTGATAAACAATCATCATGCATTGATTTGCTGTGATACTGTGTCACTGATAAACAATAACCACGCATTGATTTGCTGTGATACTGTGTCACTGATAAACAATCATCACGCATTGATTTGCTGTGATACTGTGTCACTGATAAACAATCATCACGCATTGATTTGCTGTGATACTGTGTCACTGATAAACAATAATCACGCATTGATTTGCTGTGATACTGTGTCACTGATAAACAATCATCACGCATTGATTTGCTGTGATACTGTGTCACTGATAAACAATAATCATGCATTGATTTGCTGTGATACTGTGTCACTGATAAACAATCATCACTCATTGATTTGCTGTGATACTGTGTCACTGATAAACAATAATCATGCATTGATTCGCTGTGATACTGTGTCACTGATAAACAATAATCACGCATTGATTTGCTGTGATACTGTGTCACTGATAAACAATCATCATGCATTGATTTGCTGTGATACTGTGTCACTGATAAACAATCATCACGCATTGATTTGCTGTGATACTGTGTCACTGATAAACAATAATCATGCATTGATTCGCTGTGATACTGTGTCACTGATAAACAATAATCACGCATTGATTTGCTGTGATACTGTGTCACTGATAAACAATAATCATGCATTGATTCGCTGTGATACTGTGTCACTGATAAACAATAATCATGCATTGATTTCCTGTGATACTGTGTCACTGATAAACAATCATCACGCATTGATTTGCTGTGATACTGTGTCACTGATAAACAATAATCACGCATTGATTTGCTGTGATACTGTGTCACTGATAAACAATCATCATGATTTATGTACCTAGTTTAGCAGATTGGCCTGTTTGGCGCTCCGGTAGTGAAGCACGTATGTGCTATTTTCTATAGGTCCGACCTATCGGTCAGATATACTAACAACGGACAATCTTTGTTTAGGTGCATGGCTATTGTTTTCATACTCGGATTTCGAATTACGAGTGTTAGTGAATGAGTGCTGATCCAATCTCGAAACCAGGGTTAGTGAGTAAGGTATGTCACTTTTTTTATGTAAGGCATGTCGAACACACGATGTTGAACTGATACAACGTCGACCTATGTTCTGGTAGTGAGGACGCAAGTGATTACACACAACATTTAAAATGCAGTCAGCGTCCTCATGTCATATAACACATCTTGTAGTGTTTAATCTACACAGACACAACATCTGTAGAAATGGCTGGGAACGCATCATCGCCTAAAACCTGAAATATTTTCTTTTTTCAGAATTTCAAAATTGTTATATGACATGATCAACTCGCTAACAAACAGAAATGTTACAGGACCGTGCTGGTCTGTTACAACAATGTTTACACAACTACTGGAACCGTTATGGATTGACATAGAAATTCACTTGTACCTAGTACCCCGTGCAACCCATTAACCACCCTTGAAAATATCTTAAGCCTCGGGTGGATTTGATTTTCAAATCCTGTGGTATCCGCAATCCTCACCCCCAGGATCAGCTAAGGGTTGATAAAACACGACTAGCCACGAACACCAACAGTCCAGAATGACAAAACCATGTTTAAGAAGAGAACAGGCATGCACAAGCAGACTCTTGATTGTGAAAGAGTTCTAGGAATCGAGGAGCGTGAGAGGGGTTTGCCACAGTTTGCCTTCCTGGCGTTACCCGGTAACAGCCATTTTATATAAACTATGTAGAAGTAGTCTTTGATGTCTGACTGAGTGACAGTAACTTCGGTATAAGTGAACTTTAACACTCTCCACTGGGTAATGTAAAATAATCAAAATGGAAATAATCTTTCACTCTTATGTTACAAAGCGCATATCAATTATTTTCCAGTTTTCTTCATTTCATCTGACGTACAAAAAAGCTAGTTTAGAATTAACATAATCATGTTGTACTATTTTAAATTATCCCATCGACTTCATGGATTTGAAAGCAAACCGTTTATATTTACGTGTTTCTTAACAGCTGGTTTGAGAGAGAGAAGTGAAAATTCATCCCGAATCTTGCACATTGCACGTTGAACTAAGTGCACCTTCTTACGGGGTCTACAAACAGTACTTTCCCACCACGGATATAATAGTTAAATATATATCAAATCTTGATTCCTTCTCAGGTGAAATGACATTTATAAGCCGTATTATTCCATGAGTTTAACACAATACCAACAGAGAAACACATATTCCATCATCACTATCGGCTATGGGCCTGTCAAGGCCTGTAATATGACACCACAGGAAATTCTGAAGTTCTGGGAACGAGTTCATTTTGACATTATCTTGCACTTATTTACATCAAGGTTCAACATATTGATGTGCTGCGGTAAGCGGGTGGCAGATTTCATAACGGAATGTGTCAGGGTTTATAGATCCCGTGACGGAGAGTGCATTACACTGTATTGGACTGTTTCTCTGGAGTCATTATGCAGACAGAGAAATGCTCCATAGGAGCCGCAAGACGACTGGTTAGATACTGGGGATTTCCCCAGGTAAATGACCACATCCCACGCAATATGAATGAGTGAGTGAAATGGATGCGGTGCCCATGCGTTCCAACTGAAAACAGTCACGTGATAGGCACATTTAACTCACAGGTATACATATTACTATTCGTCCACAGACCTGCATATGTACAAACAGATAAACATCATGAACAGACGGTTAATCATTCTGGATACAACCACCCCGGCAATAAACAAGATTCCCCCTCTGTGCTGACTTCATACAATCAACTGTTCTCGTCTTGTTGTATATGGGGTGCTGTAAATCCCTAATTATACATTCCGCTCTGACGTTTACAAGTCTACTCAAGCTGACAATACAAGGGGTGTAATTGCTTCACGACATCACATGCCGGGATCTGGTTGTTTCACATTATCAGTGTTCAAAAGCAATTTCTGAGTGAGTGATCAATGTCTTATTACACACTCACCTATTGTGGATCAGTAGCACGCACTGACTGTAACGTCTCCTGTCAACTAAGAGTGCAAAATATTATCAACAAACCCTTTCCCTAATCAAAACATATTTTCAGTCACATTTTGTGGGCCCTCTTCCTACTTAATGTAAATCCATCTCATTATGGCTGGAATTACAATTATTTTTTGTCCGAAAATTGGATGTTTAACCATGTAAAGTTGAAAACCACAAGCTATTACAGCTACTTGAGTATTATATTTTCCAGCAGACTATCTTGGTCAAAAGCCGTACAGACTCTCGCTCATAGAGCTCATAAAGCCCTCCTTCCTATCAAACAGCTTCATCATAAATTAAAAAACCTTTCTCCCACTGTCCTATTTCAGATGTTTGATACACAAATTAAGCCTATCCTATTGTATTGCTCAGAAATATGGGGTTTTCAAGAGTGGTTAATTCTCGACAGATTTCATGTGAAATACTGTAAATATGTCCTTGGTGTTGGTAACAACTAATGCAGCTGTTTTAGCTGAATGCGGCCGTCATTATATTTGCTGTGACTCTATAATAAGATGTGTTAAATACTGGTGTAAACTACTGATTATGGAAGGGACTAGATATCCCAAACATACCTATATTATGTTAAAAAGAATGGACGATAATAACCGCACGTCATGGGTCACTGAAGTGAAGATATTGATGAATATTTATGGTTTTAGCTATACTTGGAATTTTCAGAATATTGTTAACACTGACTAATTTGTTAAACAGTTTTCTCAACGAGTCAAAGGTTGTAACATCCAGTGTATATATTCTATGTTAAAATGAACATTCTAATTTAGAGTTCTATTCACGTGCAAAAAGTGTTTATCATGGAATCATATTTGTCAACTTTATATAATAGAGATTTAAGAAGGTTTTTATCACTTTTAAGATTAGGTGAATTAAACATTACAAAGAATACAGGCAGAAGGAATAATATCCCAAGAGAATTAAGAGTTTGTCCATTTTGTAAAAATATTTTAGAAGACAAGGTTCATTTCATGCTTATTTGCCCACAATACAATGATATTGTCTGTAAAGATTCCAACTCTCTAACCCGCCTTCTGCAATGTGAAAACAGCAAGTATTTATATATGTATGTAAAATAAATTAAGGAAGCTTTGATGCGACGCAACACACTATTATTGTAAATGTATACAGTGTTGTTTTAGTTACTAGTATTGTGGTCATCAGTCGTCTTATATTGAATCGTACATTGTACATGGGCCTGTGGCCTTCCTACTGAATAAAGTTACTTATATAATTACACTTACGAAGTTCAGACATGCCAAGATTCTCGCGGCTATATATCTCCACTGTACAGAATGAAATATGCCAAATACCCTGCCATGCAAGAGGACTGGTAACTTCAAAAAATGTTACCAGCTCAAAATGAATTTAATCAGAGAAGAAAATCCATTGTATATGCATGGAACATGCTATCTAAAAATTTACCAGACCATCGGGTCGGGTGGTTGTAAATTTAGACCGCCCGTCAGAAATCAAGACCGACCGTCTCGGGTGGTCGGATGGGCCATATTTCATACACTGCTATATCAGGTTTTATGAAAAAAAAGTTTTGGGGTCATTTCTTTGGCATTTTGTACGTAAGGAGTATTGTTCAGTACTACTTACAATCTGAGCCGGCTGAGACGGTCCTTTTGGGTTTTTTTTCTTTTTGAGTATATACACGCCTATCAATGCGTTTGAGTGTTTGTTGTATAATGACTGCAGGGTGGTATGTAAGGTGTTCATGAAGTGGAGAAGCGCTTCCCATCAATGCACCAAGTGTAATGTAACACAAACCCTTGCAATACCTAGCACAGCCTCGATCGCTACGTGGAGCATTGAACAGGAGCATTCCGCAGTCTCTTGTTTACATTGTTTGACATGACACTTCCCTTTTGCAGCTAAGCTCGTTATCAATGATGGCACCGAGATTCCGCGAGACTAGAGCTTGCGTCATGCCTACTGGGCTCCATGAATCCAGTGGAGCCGATTGTCCGAAGCAGAATAAATCACTGCTTTTAATGTTGCTTAGTTGAAGAATTATCAGCGTCGAGTTGTTTCATGACGTCATTGTCAATCGGATGTTGTTTATCTTCTACTAAATTGTAGATTGTAGGTCGGAAAATGTACAAATTTCACCATCACAATTTGATGTATATCGTGGAGCGTGTTTGAAGTGTACGGTATGACGACATAGTGGTATGTCACGGTATCTGTAAGTCTGGTTGACAAAGAATGCACTGGGAAGCATTTTGCAGACGATTAGAGTTGTCTGGCATATGTGTCGTTTATCTAACATTTGCTTGACATACTTGAGTGAACTGTACAAACATACACAATTATTCGCGTATGGATGGGTCAAAACAGTCCTTTCAACAGACAACAACGTGTCTATTTTTGTCGTCATAACAGCGATCGATTACTGGCATTTGGTTCGTATTAACATTTTATCAGTGTTGTCGTAACATGCGATCGACATCTTGAAGTACATATCGGGGACCTTGAGTTCGTTTCCTCTGTGCAGTCTCACTGGTATGAACCCACGCACAATCAACCGATGCAAATAATATGCCACATGGGTCACGTGTCATTTAATAATCATATGCATAATATTCTATGATGTTGTAGTTATTAAAACGATATTTTCACTGTATTTTATTCACCTAAATCTCAGCTCTGAGCAACAATTAACGAACCATGCCTCATGACGTCCGCGAATTACCCTGATACATTGTGATACGTTGGAAATACTCAACTTACTGAAGGCTTCGTTCAAACGGAAGTTACTGCAGATATAAACAATTAACAGGAAGTATGATCAAAAGTATAATCTGCAGTGGTTGCAGCTGCAGTACACGTCATGAGGGTTATCAGCGAGGACGTCGATGTGTCCAAAGGCAACGTAGTTGAGCATAATCTATGAGATTAACCTCTCTGCTGATTGGTCAGTACACATGACATAGACAGCATGAATCAATATCTTCCTCCTTCTTTTCCATCATAAATAAATAAGTAATACTCTTTAAGTGTATTATGACTAGGATTATCTGTTTGTCTGGGCTATTTTTAAATGTATCGTACGTATTGTCAGCCTTTCTTGTGTTTGATACCGTGGCACGAAAAGGAGTAAGACTGTCGCTACTCCCTGGGTTTTGTTAAAGGCTGCTTAGATATGTTTGCCCTTCAGTCGTACTACGTATTTACGTCACCCAATGCACATTTTCTGTCTTTCAGTGTCGGAGCAGGTTGGGATACAGGGCAGAATCAACCTTCATGTACCTGTAGCCTTCTCGTAAGAGGTGACAAATGTTTCGGTCGGATACTAGACTGATTTATAAAATCCGTTGACTGGAACGTCCCATGTGACATCAAACGGTTGTCAGGTTCAAGCTCGGGTGTTGACAGGCTGAGGTTGACATCTAAAGTAGTTGACGTCGACGCTTACACCATAGGTCCCTTTAATTAAGAAATGTTTCTTGCTTCTTCCATAATCACAATCTTTCTTACAATGATAAGACGTTACTATTGACACTTTTGTATGATAAAACTATAGGAATACAGGAATCTCGGTTTTTTTTCCATAATCCAGTCTGCTGAAGTTCATCATTATGCTTACACAGCAATCAGCTGGTGATCTATTTTGACCTGCAAACATTTCACTGCGATTTGTTAAGGTGAAGGCCGGTCGTAGATATGTTAAGTGGTTCTCGATGTAATGAGAGCTTTGATGTAAGTTGTAATTGACAAGGCCAGGGTTGTAATGAGCACCTTGCATGACACGTACCTCTCCTTATACAGTCTTCAATAAATCACTCGGAAGTGAGCTGTACATTGAACGCCCTGCTAACTGATATGTTGAAGTAGATCACGAATGAATAATGCATGGCCATGACACGGTGAACTATTAACGCCCTTCAACAACAAACGACATCATTAGGAGGTGTTAAAGAGGTGACGCTCTCATTTGACTCCTGGCTACATCCTCGATATGACACGGTACTGTACACACTGTATATCTCCGTTCGAGGAGTGTATGACAAGGTTTGAAGTACAGAGTGTATGACAATGTTTGAAGAACGGAGTGTATGACAATGTTTGAAGAAAGAAGTGTATGACAAGGTTTGAAGTACGGAGTGTATGACAATGTTTGAAGTACAGAGTGTATGACACTGTTTGAAGAACGGAGTGTATGACAGTGTTTGAAGTAACGAGTGTATGACAATGTTGGAAGTACGGAGTGTGTGACAATGTTTGAAGAACGGAGTGTATGACACTGTTGAGGAACGGAGTGTATGACAGTGTTTGAAGTAACGAGTGTATGACGCTGTTTGAAGTACGGAGTGTATGACAATGTTTGAAGAACGGAGTGTATGACAGTGTTTGAAGTAACGAGTGTATGACAATGTTGGAAGTACGGAGTGTATGACAATGTTTGAAGTACAGAGTGTATGACAATGTTTGAAGTACAGAGTGTATGACACTGTTTGAAGAACGGAGTGTATGACAGTGTTTGAAGTAACGAGTGTATGACAAGGTTTGAAGAAAGGAGTGTATGACAGTGATTGAAGTACAGAGTGTATGACAATGTTTGATGTACAGAGTGTATGACACTGTTTGAAGAACGGAGTGTATGACAGTGTTTGAAGTAACGAGTGTATGACAATGTTGGAAGTACGGAGTGTGTGACAATGTTTGAAGAACGGAGTGTATGACACTGTTTGAGGAACGGAGTGTATGACAGTGTTTGAAGTAACGAGTGTATGACGCTGTTTGAAGTACGGAGTGTATGACAATGTTTGAAGAACGGAGTGTATGACTGTGTTTGAAGTAACGAGTGTATGACAATGTTGGAAGTACGGAGTGTATGACAATGTTTGAAGTACAGAGTGTATGACAATGTTTGAAGTACAGAGTGTATGACACTGTTTGAAGAACGGAGTGTATGACAGTGTTTGAAGTAACGAGTGTATGACAAGGTTTGAAGAAAGGAGTGTATGACAGTGTTTGAAGTACCGAGTGTATGACAATGTTTGAAGTACAGAGTGTATGACAATGTTTGAAGAACGGAGTGTATGACAGTGTTTGAAGTAACGAGTGTATGACAATGTTTGAAGTACGGAGTGTATGACAATGTTTGAAGTACAGAGTGTATGACACTGTTTGAAGAACGGAGTGTATGACAGTGTTTGAAGTACCGAGTGTATGACAGTGTTTGAAGTACGGAGCTTATGACAGGCTGAGGTTGAAGTACCGAGTGCATGACAGTGTTGGAAGTAGCCGGTGTATGAAAGTGAGGGAAAGAGTGTATGACATTGTAGTATTCTGAGTGTATGACGCTGTTTGAAGTACCGAGTGTATGATAATGTATGAAGCACCCGGTGTATGAAAGTGTTTTAAGTACCGAGTGTATGCCAGTCTCTGAAGTACTGGGCGTATGACAGTCTTTGAAGTACCGCTTTTATAAGTACTGTATGTATCAAGGATAGGATGTTTATATAGCGCACATTCCCATGCGGCTAGTGCTTGCTCAAGGATTGGATCTCACCGGGTGTCAATATCAACTATCACATCGCATTAGCAATCTCAACTCCCTGGGGAATATAGAACTCTTGTTGTTTGAATGTATGAAGTACTGAGCGTATGACAATGTTTGAAGTATATGAGATGTTTGGACAATAGATATATCATCCCAAATTACTTCTCATTTATCACTTGCTTGACAAGGACATTAGAATCTCAGTCGAAACGTCACCTATACAAAATGCAGAAGTTGTATATCCAGTAAACTAGTCCCTATTCTTCATCTACGCAACTTCTAGAATGCCAATCAAAAAGGGTAAAAAAGATGTCTTCCATCACGCCATCACTAAACTAGAGTCGCCTCCAAGCAAGCGATTTTGCTGCTGGCAGTCTCTCAAAACAGGGGCGACAAATGGCCTTCTTGGTCTAATCCACACTTCGCGCAATCGATTCCTGGCAGTTTGGTCGGAAATTCTTCTCATACCAAGGTTGCCTTGTGTAATCGTGCCGTAGCAAGTGAGCAGCCCCGATGTGCCGGTCCTGGGCTTGGCTGGAAAGTCTTGGACGGTCGTTTCTCGGCGATCTTTGGTTGAACTGGGTATGCAGGAAACGACCCCAAAGGCGAGATATGGAACTCTGATAAATGTTGAAATGTCTGCGACTCCCCAGTTTCAAGGCGGCATATAGCGATGTCGGGGCATTAGGATTTCTTTATTTCCAGGCTAAAACGAACGACAAAATGACACAACTTTTGTATTGCTGTAGTCATCGGTATCTCATCGCTTTTCCGCATACTTGCATGTGCACATTGCTTTGAAAGTTTTCTTGATGACGTTTGGGCGAACATTTCTTCAAAAGCTTCGCAAACAAGCAGAAAAACAATTGTCGCGTTTTGGCGCTGAAGCTGTTTACAATCGCACAAAAATGACGTTTTGGAAAGAAATGGTATAATTTCATTATGTTTTGCAGGGACTAATATTTTCAAAATCACCTATGCGTTTCATTTCTAAAATAAAATGTTGTATAATACAGACTTTGCATATCATTTGAAAGTCAAGCCATGAAGAGCTGCACAAGAAACATCTTAATTAAGAATAGAAATGAACTGTTTGACTACGATAATTTCTTCCGTTGAGTATGCTTTGCAGATGAAGTGAAGACTGGTTTTAAGTTCAGATCAATATGGTATTGTGTTTTTAAACATAAGACATAATCTATAATTAAGTATTATTGGTTTCAGACTGTGTGTTTCCATTATGATCATATGGATAAATATCTCCCGTAGGATGTCTTCCTCTTACGCTCCCTGATCACACAACCTAAATCGAGGTACAAAGTCTTGACATTTCAAATCCGTCTTCACGCCAGTGGCGCTATGATGAGGTTTTATTGACCAAGTCATGCGTCGCTCATATTCCTTAGGAAAACACTTCTTGCATTATGTAACGTCGCTTCTCTATAGCTGGTAGCGTCAGTGTCGGCAATATCAATGAAGTAACCTAGTTCCTCAGTGTAACCAACATTGTCGTCCTAAGTAGAGTATGGCAATTTAGCCGTCTGGAATTCAAAAGACGGCTGTTTAATATTCATAGTGAAGAGGTTTTAGGTACCCATACAATATAAATTATTCTGTAACGTTTTTCATGCAATGGTGTTTACAAAAACATTCGTGAATTACGTTTCATTAGATTAGAAGGCCTCGCGCCAAGCCGGTGTTGGCTTCATGGGTTTTGACATGCTTCTGTCCAGAAGATGTTACCTAAGATGTTACAGTAACGTCTGTGCGACTGTGGCTGGAGTTAAGTAGAATCCATCACAAGCATTGTTTAATTATGCTTTCTGTCAACTTGTATTCTGGTCAGTGTGGCGAGAACACAAGCGAAAACATTCACTGAAACAGACCTAAACCATCTCTGCTCAAAGAAGAGTAGATAGCTCGATTCCCACTCTGTCCCGTGCATGTGTATGAACTATTTATTATGGGGTGTATTATGGGATGGAATAATTTTGTGTTTAAACGCGGTGTCGATAATTGCGATAAAAGGCAATATCATACCAACAGAAGCACAAAGTGAAATGCTGGGGAAAACGATATACTATACACCCTGTCCTGAAAACTTGTATACACCTAAACAATTACAACGTTAGCAAAACGTTGCTGAAACCACTGGCTAAAACAACCAGATGCACAATACTCCTATCAAGTGCAGCACCAGCATTTCCTCCTTGTTTTCTCTCTTTTACTACAGTCTAGTTTTGATATGTATAAAAGTATCCTAGTGTATATTATTACTGACAGAAGCTGTTGGTTGTAAATATTTGCAGCTCCACCAGTCAGCCAACTGTGGTCAACAAGGCAGAATATTGAACAACAAAAGGCGGTCAGGCTTCAAGTGTGTATAAGTCCTACTCACAACTTTCCCTGCTAGTCAACATTAAAGCGACACAAGTCAGACGTTTGCCTACAAGAACAAGTTCTTCATGCCGCGGCAGCAGACAATTTAAACTGAAATTGTAATAAGAAAGTTACACACGATGGATAAAGCTTACTCCTTGTTTAAACAACGCTTGTTGCATAACATTTTAATGGAGCCATGGGCGACGACAAGCGGTTGTTAACACGCTAACAGTTATAACACGCCAGAGCTGTTCCAGTTCTATAACACCACTGTGTTTGTTAAGAAACCAAGTTAAGTAGGAAGACGACATAGAAGTTGCTATTTGTTCTGGGTTTGACAGTCTGCGGGTGTCGGCAGGTTCTAACGTTGGTCAATATGGTGACTTGAAGGGGTGGATTATGATCGAGTTTCACTTTTCAAAATCCCTCATACAAAAAACATTTACTGCTTCTACAACCGGCTGACAGAAGAGTCCTCCTTTCATATACCATACGTTAATATACGACTGATTTATTGAGAAACCCAAATGTCACCACGAGGAACATGCAAAATATATTTTATGGTATCACATGATCAAACTCATTGATAACATAATTTATTGCACTATTTCAATCCCGCATTAAGCACGTGATGAAAGTATAGAGTTCAGTTCCACTTCGCTTGGAGACGTCAGTGTGTGGTTTATAACGTAGGACAGATATCGACCTTAGCGGTGAGCATGACGCAGACATAGATGCATGGAAGAATGCACTAACCGAAAACAAAGGGTATATGGTTACGGTACCCCTGGAAATGGTGACGACACAATGACGTAAAGTTTTAAACTTCCTTCTCTGACATGTTTGTATTGATTTTCGAAGACATTATGTGTCATTGTCTAAGAAAGGTTTTATGTGTGTGTAAATTCTAAAACATTCATTATTAATTCAAGCCCATTTTTATAAACAGTTTACGTCAGCAAAACAGACTATTGTTACAATGATAATGTGATTGGATAAGTGTCACTGTCAGTGATTGTCTCGTGACTTTTGTGGTACATCAATATTCCACATGAAAGTTTATAAGCAGTTAACAATATTTTTATATATGCATTTAAGTGCCTTTCCAACTGTACAGTTAACTGAATCAGCCATTCTGGGTATAATCTGAACATGTATCATCACGCATTTTTGTAATGAAGTGTTTTAAAATTATTCACTTGTATCTTTTAATGTCACACGTGCATATATCAAAACTTCTCAATACAAAAAGTACTAAGAAATTGACGTGACAGTGTACCTTCACGTTTGCTGTATACTGTATCTATCAGTACGACACGGTCTCGTTCATTTACATAGCAAATATTGATTGACATCCATTAAATAGGTTATCAGTAATAAATCTCGATGTACACACATACGTTCCGTGGTAAATCGATGAGAGTATTCAATTAATTGATATAAACCTCTCGAGAAAATACGCAGCTTAGTAAAACCACTTCCTCGGCAGAGCAAACGAGACGCTGATCCCAGGAAGATATAGAGTAAACAGTAAAAATGTGAAATCAGCACCCCATAACTGACTATTGTCACAATCAAAGAATGTGTCTTGATTAACGCGGTATAATGGAACAGAGTTAGTGAGTGAGAGTGTAAGTGATTGCTCGATCTTAAAGACTTAAAATGTGCTGTGAAATGGCCTGTTAAGCAGTCAATTGTCTTCCACTCATCGATATGCCAAAAGTCTGTCGTGAAGCAGAGAAGGCAAAAAAGCCGAAAATATATTGTTCGTAACAAAAATCCAAGGATCATATGTCTGCCCAAACTCCGACTCCGCCAAGTATTCTCACTCCCACCACCTACCCCGGGCACTGGCCGGTCGCTATGGTTACAGGGCGTAGGACACGGGCTGGATACAGTCGTATGTCTGTCACGAGAGTTCAAATGCAAAGCAAAGGTCCTCACTACGCAGGCGCTAGCAAGACCACAGCATAACTTACCAAAGGCTTCCAGGCACTGGGCACATCCACCCTATCTACCGTATGGTGTTACACTGTTTAAGTACGCATGGTTTAACCAAGCAGAGAAATATCACTGTTGTTCGATGCTGGCACACTCATGCTTCATACGTGATTGAGACGGAACACTTCAATATTTACCTTGTTGGGAGTCTTACCTGTCTCAGTGAAGTTCAAGCTTCAATATCAAAGACCTAGATTCTGTTGCCTTCAGTTCTGTTGGTTTACACGCTTTGATACTGCTTCTGCAGCAAAGTGAATGAATATTTTATCCCTATATTTCTTCCTGCATCTGGATAACTCCATTCATTTATGCGAGATTTCAATCGAACTTACGTGAAAGTCATATAATCCCTTAACAGTAAGCTGTTATATGCTGGCATGACCTTGTCATATCCAGATAGTCTGTCCATGTAGTGTGAATGCTTTTATTGTGCTCACACATTTCGTTTCATCAAAATTTCATACATCTTGCTGAATAAGGTCAGAACAGTATTTAGTTGACGCAAGCATGACGTTTAGTATTATGGATGTTGAGTAGTATTATGGAGAACAGCATATTTATACACTAGGTGTCTGTGCTCCCTATCGCTTCTTCACACACAAGATCAAAGGCCCTGTGTATGCATACACCTGGAAAATAAGTATCACAAAAATATGTATTTTAAACCCTGTGTAACCATTAATGTACATTATTATGTCTGTGTGGTTACTTTGGTCCTTCAAGCGTTCCATACATCGATTTTAAATATGCACGTGCTACGTTCAAAGGCGAGCATCCCATGCAAGATGAGTACCCCGTAATTTATCAAATACACACATTATCAAGACTCAGGTTTCAGTAAACTCGTCTTATATCTCGCTAACTTGGACAGTCAATGTATTTGGTTATTGATAAGCAAACATTGAGACTTCCCAAATGAAACTGCTCAAAGATGGCATGTCAATTAAGACTATGACAAGAGTTGTCGGTTGTCATCCATCAACTATCACTCGAGTGGCCAGAAAACTCCAGCAAAGTAAAGACGCTTAGGATACG
This sequence comes from Haliotis asinina, assembly GCF_037392515.1. Taxonomy (NCBI): domain Eukaryota; kingdom Metazoa; phylum Mollusca; class Gastropoda; order Lepetellida; family Haliotidae; genus Haliotis; species Haliotis asinina. The sequence goes on along the minus strand of NC_090287.1, from coordinate 3,296,041 downwards.
CAGCGTTCTACTGTGGGTGACAACTCACAGGGAGGACAACCTGTTTCGGAATCATAAGACTTAGGCAGGTCATGTCACGTTACGTGTTACAAACAGTAGTTGCCACGTCATCGCTTGGTCAACAGAACGTTCCGAAATCGCCTAAAACCATCATGAGTAGAACTACCGTGATGTCAAAGCTCAACGTCATTGGAATCCTCCTATGCGAGTTCTCGAGGACTGCCAGAACCATACCACCATACCACCATACCACCATACCACCATACCACCATAGCTCTCATGATCACTATTACAAGATACTTCAATTAGTATCCTGATTTAGCTTATCTATTAATATCATAAGCAAGTTTTTCAAGGATTAATTTCAAATCTGCAGCAGATGATATCCACTGCGTGAAGACTGATAATCTTCGATCATAAATCAAACTGTGTGCTAATATTACAGTTATCAGTAACCCAGCTGGGCAGTTCATGAAAATATCAGTTTGTAACGCACAAACACAATTGAATCACAGTTGGAAATACGTTCCTCTCACTTTGCACGGACCGTATCAGCTAATCTGGTATTACTTGAAGAACAAGCGCCTTAGTTGTTGAATGCCCAGCTCACCTCGTTCAAGGTGCCTGTACACAATGGAACAATATCGTGGTAGAAATCTGGATATCTGTGAGAAAATAATTACAACAAATGTACCTGGAGAGCACCCCCACCCCTACCCCTAGTAACTCGTGCGTGACCCACACTGCTCACGTTGTTGTGCGCTGACGTTGTGACGTCTCCGAACGTGATTACATGTGTACGGAATATAGACACAGACATATAAAAGGTCGCAATGAATCGTATTATTTACCTGTAGGGTAACTATAACAACTATATATCTAAGTTTGATCGAATGTGTAGATCATAGTTCATGGGCATTGCTGTGAGTGTGTTGAGGCATTCAGATGTACACATGACACTTTGTGGTATATATTGTGTTATATATTGTGTTATATATTGTGTTATACAACATTTTCGCCATGCTTCCATGATGTTGTAATTCTACGTCTTGCAGGACGTGACAAAGTATATCCTTGTACACGGGCGTTCACTTAAACAATACGTAAGTATCAAATCGTTACTAAGCCGTTTTGAGGAGAGAAATTCAGAAATATGATAATTGCTATATTTCCCATGGCAACCATAGCAAATATGTAGTCATCGAATAACAACGCTTGCGCATTCTGTTTCATCCTCATCAAATATGGGTCGTTATATTCTTCTATCCGGCATTTAATATGTGTTCAAATCACAGAAAATTAAAATATACTTTCCATATAAGTAAAATTTCTTGAATTATGATTCTTATTACGTTATTATAAATTCTTAAATTGTCATTGTTTTTGCAGAATATTTCTAAATACTTTCCGAGACTGACGAGAGAGGACAAGTGAAGCGTAGTCAAGGACTCCCAGATATACATAATGGACGACCGTGGACCTAACACCCTTCATTTCGAAACATATATGCCATCAAGCGACTGATGAGCTGTTTGTTTTTACATCAGATTACCGTAACCAAGGGGACAGCACAGATGTACCTGGATTTGTCGTTTACGGAGTTAATGTTATTCTTCATCGTGACGACGATCATGATAGAAAGAATATCACTGTACTGCAGTTGTTGATATTAGCCATGCCAGCGGATATCCGAGTCAATATGTTTGTTTTCGACCACGGAAAATAGACGGTGATTACAATGGCATGTTTCCGGCGTTAAATCCATATCTGTGGTATGAGTCACATTGCATCTTCATGGCTTCCAGAAGGTCAGGTTGTCTTATTTGTCCGTTTCCCCAAACTGCTGCTCGGAATACCTGCTGAGCGGTTATCCCTGTGTGTATTGGTTCACAACTACTCACAGATACGTACAGATCCCCCACACTGCAACATACACACATTACCCCACTCGCCAAACAGACACACAGGGCACCACGAAGCAACACACACACAAAGACCCCACCACAACACACACACCCAGCTCCACCAAACAATACACACACCCAGCCCCACCCAGCAACACACGCACACAGCCTCAACAAGCAACACACACACACAGCTCCACCACGCAGCACACACACCCATGCCCACCAAGCAGCACACACACCCAACCCCATCAAGCAACACACACACAGCCCCATCAAGCAACACACAGAGATGCAGCCACATCCAGAACACACACACACCCATGCCCACCAAGAAGCAGACACACCCAACCCCATCAAGCAACACACACCCAGCCCCATCAAGCAACGCACAGAGATGCCGCCACATCCAGCAACACACACACGTACCAAGCAGCACACAACCAGCCCCATCAAGCAGCACACACACAGCTCCACCAAGCAGCACACACTCAGCCTCACCAAGCAGCACACACACAGCTCCACCAAGCAGCAGACACACACACAGCCCCATCAAGCAACACACACACACAGCCCCATCAAGCAACACACAGAGATGCAGCCACATCCAGCAACACACATGCATACACAGGCAACAACACACGAGGATGCCGTACACTTAGAACACGCAGTTCACAGCAAAAATAAAAATTAATGTATATAAATATTCAAAGTACTTGTTATGGAACCACAGCTCACACATTTCCGGGATATTCCACGATTCAACGTCAACGTCAACAATAATATATGCATTATGATGTGGATGTGAAACCCATCATGAGTATGCCTCCATTTGTCACACACCCCTTTTGTTTAGTATTACTAGTTCACCATGATTCATAAAACATGATAACTCACTTTGCTAAAAGGGACATGGGGTGACTGAACTCCCAATTACTCTTCTCTTCCAAACCTCTTGGAATAGTTGAAAGAAGTAAACGCCAGTAAGTTTCAGGCTTATAAGAGCAGGTATATTACATTACCTTAAATATTCATATAGCGACATGCAACACGGACTCTGTCTGATGTCTCAACATGAACCTTGATTCTGTTGTACATGAGTCTCGAGAAGGCTGAACAATCTGCTCCAGTTCATGACCCTGACGACCAAACTACCAACACAACTGCGTCTACTACCAACACAACTGCGTCTGCTACCAACACATCTGTATCTACTACCAACACAACCGCGTCTTCTACCAACACAACTGCGTCTACTACCAGCACAACTGCGTCTAGACTTAACTATTGCTTACATCAACAGTACTAACTGGATTCAAAAAGACAAAACAAGATGACCGTCTGTAATGACCGTAATGTTCAAAACGTGAACACCGAGTCTGTGTCCTCAGTAATCATTAACCTGTTTATTTCGCATTCCTCATAAAATTTCATAAATCATGCCAGATAGTGGTCCCAGAATTACTACTGACACCATATATGAAGAGTTCGCTACAGCCCGTAGATAGCTGCGGCTATATGTATGTATTTAGTTGACACAACATTTACCTACCGAGCAAACAAAACAGTCTAAAAGCCACGTATAACTTTCTTATAGACTATAGTTTACTAAACTGTACAGATATTTACACAGAGGTGGAGATAATGTATTTCCAGTTTTGATTTATTCATATCCTTATTGATTATTTAACGTGTTGGATACTTACACTCGTGTATCTCATCGTTAGATCTATCGTATATGCGCCCAGGGGTTCTAACTGGGGTGTTTCAACACATACATTGACAGGCGTTTTGATGGATAGGGTTGGCAGCAAAATAGTTCAATACAACCCACCCTGCTATGTAACTTTTAATTATTCTGGTTAGGAGAATATTTAAACTTTGAGATAAATGTTTATGGTTACATTATGGAGAGGGGAAATGTTTGCACAAATGGCATCATAGAAACCCACGTGTACCTTGATTGTTTATGGATTTTGAACTATTCGCATTCGCACACCTTACTCTGAAATGACTTAGGGAGGAACGAAGTCTTATTGACAAAGGATGTATATTTAATCGCTCTGGTAATAAATGAAATGAATCCAGGACTAAATGAATTTCCAGGGGAGTAAATAATGTGTTAATTTCATATTTTTGCTTTCATGGACAAAGTCGGAAGGTGAAATTTTCGAATATTTTATGGAGAATTGTCCTCTTTAGAATGGGACCATATTACGGATATTGTTGCAGGTCAACCAGATCAGAAAGAACGCTTTATGAATATAAAGCAGAACATTCTATGAAACGTTTCCCAACTCTTCAAAACTGGAAGGATCAAATAATTTCATGTTCACAAAATAGCCAATAAAAGAATGACATACAAAACATTGCAAACCTCACAAATCATTGGTGTCCAATCTGATATGTCTGTTTGAAACATGTTTCAATGACAAACTAAATACGTTAGTTTTTTGGCAAAAACAAATAAGTATAATGTTAAACCACATCGCTTACCCTTCTTCAAAACAGACGCCACCCTGTATTATGTCTTCTCTTCAACATGTGGTCAACAACTCTAAATTCTTCACTTAAGGTGGTGACATGTACCTAATACAATATCCAACACCTGCAAACAAGTCCTCTGATTGCTAAGCAAAAGTCAGTAGCTCTATTGCCCGTTTCCAAGTATAAAGAGTCAAGGGCGGAGCACTCTCACTGATCGCTTTGTCTCACACCGAATCAAAAATCTATACTATCAGGTCCACTTTCACGCAGGTAACCACTGGTCAACGAATATCCCTTGTTGGCTAGTATATGTCCACTCTGTTTCGCTGCGTCTTATCCGAACACAGGTTTATGGAGTAGTTTATAGAAATACTGAATTGTATCTCCGTGAAAATCTCATTATTAGCCTGGCACGGTTGACAGTGGTTTTCTGTGTACGCTATCCCGGGACGAGATAACACTTTCAATGAAATCAATGCCGAGTCGGCTCTACAAGCATGTTGATTTTTGTATGTCGCCAAGCCTGTTTGAATGGTTCACACCACCTTGCCGGCTCGCTACCATACAATCCATGGTTAAAGATTGCCTAACCTGCGACGTCTCGGTATAAAGCATTATACGGCTAGTATGGCCACAGATGCTTCTAGTATATGTTTTCAAACAGTTGTGTCAATAGTTTATCTTTTTAATTGAAGTAAATTGTATGGTTCTGTATTTTTACAGGCCTTGGCGTTTTATAAAAGAACTGAAAAGCTCCTTTCAGCCATGACGATTTGTAGATCAATTCGGTTGATAAAAATGTTGCCGACAATGCTTAGTAGCTGCTCCTTGCTGCATTATTGCGCTTGAGAAATTGGATCTATGATCGATTCTTTTCAATAGGTATCGAATTAAATTGCCTCCAGGAAGGAGAACAGTAACCATAGCATCGTCTGGATGAATCGAATAGCAGGTCACAAATGTCTGGGTTTACTTTGTGCGGTGTTCATATTTGTCAGGACAGGTACAGTGAGATAGGATTGGTAACATCTAGTGAATGGCACTATTGTAATATTGGGTGTTGATCTGGTAATATTGGGTGGTCTTGATCTGGTTATACTGGGTGGTGGTGATATAGAAATATTGGGTGGTGGAGACATAGTATTACAGGGTAGTGATGATACTGCAATATCGGGTGGTGGAGACATAGTAATACAGGGTAGTGGTGATACTGCAGTATTGGCGGGTGGAGACATAGTAATACAGGTTAGTGGTGATACTGCAGTATTGGCTGGTGGAGACATAGTAATACCGGGTAGTGGTGATACTGCAGTATTGGGTGGTGGAGACAAAGCAATACAGGGTAGTGGTGATACTGCAATATCGGGTGGTGGAGACATAGTAATACAGGGTAGGGGTGATACTGCAGTATTGGCGGGTGGAGACATAGTAATACCGGGTAGTGGTGATACTGCAATATCGGGTGGTGGAGACATAGTAATACAGGGTAGTGGTGATACTGCAATATCGGGTGGTGGAGACATAGTAATACAGGGTAGTGGTGATACTGCAATATTGGCGGGTGGAGACATAGTAATACAGGGTAGTGGTGATACTGCAATATTGGCTGGTGGAGACATAGTAATACAGGGTAGTGGTGATACTGCAATATCGGGTGGTGGAGACATAGTAATACAGGGTAGTGGTGATACTGCAATATTGGGTGGTGGAGACATAGTAATACAGGGTAGTGGTGATACTGCAATATCGGGTGGTGGAGACAGTAATACAGGGTAGTGGTGATACTGCAATATTGGGTGGTGGAGACATAGTAATACAGGTTAGTGGTGATACTGCAATATCGGGTGGTGGAGACATAGTAATACAGGGTAGTGGTGATACTGCAATATCGGGTGGTGGAGACATAGTAATACAGGGTAGTGGTGATACTGCAATATCGGGTGGTGGAGACATAGTAATACAGGGTAGTGGTGATACTGCAATATTGGGTGGTGGAGACATAGTAATACAGGGTAGTGGTGATACTGCAATATTGGGTGGTGGAGACATAGTAATACAGGGTAGTGGTGATACTGCAATATCGGGTGGTGGAGACATAGTAATACAGGGTAGTGGTGATACTGCAATATTGGCTGGTGGAGACATAGTAATACAGGTTAGTGGTGACACTGCAGTATTGGCTGGTGGTGATAGTAATAAGGCTTTGCGATGATGTTGAATTCGGATGGTGACATAGTAATCTTGGATGGTGATACGGCAATAGCACGTGGTGATAAGGTACTTTTGTATCGGGATGTAGTAATATCCGGTGGTCGTATCCACATAAAGCCATTAGGTAACGCTGCAGGGTAACACTAGCTACTGACGTGCTTACAGCGTCCTCACATACAGAACACTGCCTGGCTGCATAGAAACAGCAGATTGCGAACAACTCTGAAGGGTGATCTGGTAACATTTGTTGGCTACAAAGGGCACGAGCTACTGATAAAACTTCTTTGTGTGGGGAGAGTGGGGCATCGTATGATAGCACCTTTGATATGGGATATGGAAACAATGGATTTGTGATATAGCATCTTTCGGTGCACATGTGGTTTATATTTTTGTGCACGCGAGGTAATATTTAGTGCAGATAGGCTAACGCTGGCCGCAGATTTGGTAATATTGTGTGTTCATAAGGTAACATTGGGTGATGGTATTCTAGCATGTGGTAACACTGGTGGTTGTACTGTAGCACATGGTAAGACTGGTGGTTGTACTGTAGAATACGGTAACACTGGTGGTTGTATTGCAGCGTACGGTAACACTGGTGGTTGTACTGTAACATGGGTGACACTGGCGGTTGTATTGTAGCATAGGTAAGACTGGTGGTTGTACTGTAGCATACGGTAAGACTGGTGGTTGTACTGTAGAATACGGTAACACTGGTGGTTGTACTGTAGCGTACGGTAACACTGGTGGTTGTACTGTAACATGGGTAACACTGGTGGTTGTATTGTAGCATAGGTAAGACTTGTGGTTGTACTGTAGCATGGGGTAACACTGGCTTTTGTATTGTAGCATATGGTAACATTGGTTTTTGTAGCAGGGGTAACACTGGGGGTTTTGTTGTAGCATGGATAACACAGGTGGTTGTATTGTAGCAAGGGTATCACTGGTAGCGGTACTGAAGCATAGGGTAACACTAGCGGTGGTACTGTTGAAAGTAACCATGTACGTTCGAGGAAACATTCAACAACGTTCACTGTAGCAGTTTCAGAATGAGAAACAGATAAAACAGCTGAACTCTTTCTCTGGGGGCCAGTGCCTTCAGAAAGTCAAATATTGTGAATATTCGATTACCGTAACTGACGTTTCACACCAAACGGCATACCTGATGGTTTACTCACATCACACTTACAAACCACAACATAATGAACCCATAGCTCCTCTCAGCCTTTCTATCTTCATTCCCATAAGTTCATGATATAATGAGTTTAAGCACATTGTTCCTCTTTGTCGGGTCTTGGTTCGCCATACCAGACATTTACCTTCGCACACCCTGCACTGAAAAAGACGTCTTTCATTGAGTAAACGATGTAGAAGAAAGAAAATCTTGTACCCATGTTATTTGAAGCAAATCAGTTTCCAGTTTGGCATTTCATGATCCTCTCAACAGCTCCTTACAGGATGTGATATTACCGCCATGGATGTGATTTATGGATGCTACAACTTCCACGAGAATGTGACAACGCTAAATTTACAGCCTGTGAAATTTATTGCCTATTCTGAAATATAGTCTGTCAAAAGAACCAACAGGTGCATATGCTCATATGCATAGGGTCCAGGCCACAAATCAGTTGATGTTGGTCGCGGCGAGTGCCTTAATGGGTGACAGTGTTTGGCAGCTTGACTCCTGTGGGTTTGTAGGACTCACAAGAAAGAATACATACTGTCTCACCTTAGGCAAGTGTGTTTGTTCAAAATTGCCTCTGTCCACCCATCAGACCAGCAGAAAATATGACAATGAACCTTCTAGCACCTCACAGGCAGCTTGGGTTATCCAGGGTAAGACTTAGTCCAACTTGTCACTCTTTTTTGTTACCAAACAAGGAAGAAATTCTTACTGCTCGTTGTGTTGTATCAGATTAATTTGGTACGTAAATGTGATACTGTGACAACTTACACATGACAATTCTTGGGTATCGGTGCTGGGGACGATGGAACTAAGTTAACACATCCTCGTTCATGAAAGTATTTATGTGACCATAAAGTCACATTCAGAATTTGCTTGGGTCCCATACGGGATTCGAACCCACACTCTCACTCTCGGGCACCTGATCACCACTGGAAGGTAACGATCTAACCTACTCAACTACTATGTCAGAAAGCGGTGTACTTACTCACAACCAAGGTGCAGTTTTAAACTAATTGTGCTGACCAATGTTACGACATAAACCCCACACTATTGTCTAAATTCCTGCGATTCAATCACAGATTCGAAGTCTGTGGTAATTCTTGAGAAACCATGTCCTTGTCTGACACATCTTACATGTAGAATCGGCCGAGAAGTGCATGATTTAACGTACGCTTCATACACCCAAGGTTATTTGTTGTGTGCAGTTGGTTTGGAACAGCGATCGGGTAGCTCATGGTTCAGGTCAGGGTGTTGTCTGATAGAGTGAGATATGTGAATGAGTTGTACATCAAGAAGACATGTCAGATGATATGTTATTCAAGGGCACCAGTGACTCAAAGCATAAAAATAACTTGTGCACAATGATAGCACTTTATATGCAAATACAGAGTTAGAAGTCTTTCCCTTAGTCCGTACTTTCTGGTGGCCTTGTCGTGTAGAGCCTGGAGGGATTGCGCTCCTTAGACATGTCAGGATTCACCACCATGCCCTTCATTTGCATTAGGTCTGCAAACGGCTAAAGACTAACGACCTTCTTCTGCATGAACTTGACAGGTCCTGACATATTGCACCACAGGCAAACTGTAGAGCAAATGTGGTTGCGCATCGTGGAGAAAATGACCAGTCTTCATATATGCGAGCGAGGCGAGCAAAGGTTGGCAACGCACTTCCCTCGCTTCGGTTCAAAAATATTTTTCATGTCAAAATAAAATATCACCACCATCAAAGGTACACTACAATTTACTCACCAGGTTGTGCTCTCAGATTTCCAACGCCATATTTAATAATTACTGACGTGAAATATGTTTTATTCAACATTTTCAGCGCCACTCGTGGTACATCAGACGGTTCTTCGCCTCCATTACCCCTGCCAGCTTCCGGTTCAAAGCAGTGAAGAAACAAGTTATTATTCCGTATGGAATACTTAAAGAGTTACCTCCCGTGCTTCATACGCCCACTACGCCAGAAGTGTGTTTATTGTAGAATAAATGTTACAAAAGATCTAACAATAACCCTGACACTTAAGACAAATAAACTCCAACGGGTTCATGATAAAATTAGGCAATATGGTGTATCTTTATAATTTCTGCTTATTCTTGTTCCTTCACTCCGTTGAGCCGGAAGCTGGCAGGAGTAATGGAGGCGAAGAACGAACTGAATACCACGAGTGGCGCTTAAAATGTTGAATAAAACAGTTAAAAAACATCGGGTAGAAAATCACGTCAGTAATTATTAAATATGGGGCTGCAAATCTGAGAGCACAACCTGGTGAGGAAATGGGAGTGTACCTTTGATGGTGGTGATATTTTATTTTGACATGAAAAATACTTTTTGAACCGAAGCGAGGGAAGTGCGTTGCCAACTTTTGCTCACTTCCCTCGCATATATGAAGACTGGTCATTTTCTCTACGCTGCGCAACCACATTTGCTCTACAGTTTGTCTGTCATAGCACAAAACGGCATCAAAGAACCCCACCACTGTCGTCAAGGCTACCGCTGTCGTCAAGACGTGAAACTCTTGTCCCGTGTTCATGTCACTGGAGGATGCCAATCACCTGATGATCTAGGCGCAACATGTAAGCAGTGCAGAGATACAAAAACACCGGACTTCAGTATCACCCACAAACCAAATTGCTAACTGCGTGCGTTGATATTACCGAAGTCCATAATGGGCAGGTTACGTTCAAGGAAAGTGGGAGTAAGAATCTTTTCTAAACCTAAATCAGCTAATACCTCTAAATGTACAACTGTGGATCGCTTGTCTGATATAGACGTATGTTTCCTTTACTTAGTGAGTGAGCGAGTGCGTTTAGTTTTATTCAACACTCACCGATATTCCAGCTATATGGCTGCAGTTTGTAAATAATCGAATTTGGACCAGATAACCCAGTGATCAACATTAAGCGCATCGATCTGCGCAATGGGAACCGATGATATGTGTCAACCCTGTGACAGAGCCTGACCATCCGATCCCATCAGTCGTACACACATACATACATACATACATACATACATACATACATACATCATACATACATACATACATACATACATACATACATACATACATACATACATACATACATACATACATACATACATACATACATACATACATACATATTGCGATAGTGGTAACTGGGTCACAATATTTAGGGTTTTAGTGTTTTAATATTATGGGTCACATTTCCTACAGAGAATTATTTAAGCGGCACGCCTCTAAGGCAGTACTGGAGTTAACTATTATAGTTAAGTCTATTTGTTGACTTCCGGGAGCCTGTTCTGGGGCATTCCACGTGAGTGGCGATGGTCTTATGTGCTCGAACTTTCAGGAAATGACTGAATGTATATATATATGCTACTTGCCGTGGTGTCGACGGACACGGACACGTTTACTGTACATAATTCTGCCTCTGCGTCAACGCTTGATCTACATAACCGCTGTGTTACATTCTGCATAACTGTTTCTCACTCTCATATCAAGACTTTGGTGAGTTTGCTGTATACTATGTGACCCACTGTCTTATATTTTGTCTCATTTGTATTGTATTTGAAATCGGTATTGTGAAATTAACTTTATATAACTTGCTCTCTTTGCCTAGTAATACAGTATTTGAATGTTTTATCCTTGTCTTTAGTCTGTTTTGCTGGTTCACAGGGAATTTCTTACTTACTTTCTTTTAACCGTAACAAAATATATGCACGCACGCACGCACGCACGCACGCACACATATACATATATACATACATACATACATACATTAATCCTGGTTACCAGTAACAAAGTGTAACATTAGACACAACATGTGCTATGATTTCATGCCTTTTATCTATGCATGTTTGAATTTTGCAATTGTGTATTTTTGTAATTTTATGCCAACATATTGCATACCCATTTAAAACGTCACTAAAGTTCCCCTTTCATAACCACACCTGTGTTGTGTTAGATTTGTGTGTCGGACCGATCATATGATGAACAAATACTGACATGAGATATAGGAGAATGGGGTTTTGACAGCTTTTGTAATTACAGAGCAATGGATTTGCGACAGATTAATATGGTAATATAGAAGAGTGGGCTGAGGTACTATGGAACAATGGTTTTGGCTACATATTAATATGGTAATATAGAAGAATGGGCTGAGGTACTATGGAACAATGGTTTTGGCTACATATTAATATGGTAATATAGAAGAATGGGCTGAGGTACTATGGAACAATGGTTTTAGCTACATATTAATATGGTAATATAGAAGAATGGGCTGAGGTACTATGGAACAATGGTTTTAGCTACATGTTAATATGGTAATATAGAAGAATGGGCTGAGGTACTATGGAACAATGGTTTTAGCTACATATTAATATGGTAATATGAAGAACTTAATGTTCTGTAACATTCTTTAATGTTAATTAGCCGCATCAAATCATGAACTTAATGAAACAAGATCCAATCCCATCATGAAAATGTATGAGACCTGAATACAGATTTACGATGCTTGGTTAGTTTCTGGAAGCACGAGGTTACATTTTCGGATCACAACGTCGTTCATTCCAACAGACGCTTTTGAAAGCATTCATCCAAAAATGGTTTAGATATGTTTCGAAAAAAAGAAAGAAAATATTATTCAAGAAAATCAGTAACTGTTACAAAGATAAGTCATCCTGATTACCGACATGTGGCACGGGTTGAAAGACGGTGTTGAGGCCCCATGGTAAAGCATTAGCTGTCCTACCTTGAACTCTGCATTAAATGTCGTCATTCTTTGACACTTTGCGCTTGCTTCTCTGATGGACTGTCGTCAACGCTTACTCACATAAACCTACAAACAAGTATGCAAGAATAGACAAACTGTTTATGTTCATTCACAACATATCCACCCATCGTAAACGAAAAACCCATAAATCATTTCAGAGTCTTGAGCACTGAACTGACTGTCTTTATTTGCTCCAAGGGCTAGCCAGCCCGTCAATGCCAGTGTTATGTGGGACTATACTGTACAGCTGGGTACCAGGCGCACCTTGGGTCAAAGGGTGGAACAGAAGTACACATCTTGTGTCCATGTCATTGACCCCGGGGAAACAGACAAGGGATTGATGTCACGTGACTTGTTTTCACTCCCAAAATTGAAATTGCGCACTATGAATATACCCGTACTTGGCTTAATATTTTTCTGAGAGTAAAAAGATGTTCTAATGTGTATGAAGGGTTTGGTGTTCACCGTGTTCACTATAGTGACATGATCTAAGATTCGCCGATTGCAACATTGCCACATAAAAGGAAAAAATACAAGGAAATCTTAAATATTGATTTTAGTTAATACATAAACATGCAATCACAGCCATTCAATAATGCAGCTTTATCAGTGGTATGAGGGTCACATTAACTGGACAGTTACTCTCCCAGCTGGTCTGCCTGAGTGAGTGAGGTAGATGCGTCAGCACCAAAACATACAGAATGACACAAGCACGTTTCTCAAGATGGAATTGTCAAGTTCACAACATGATATAGTCTCGGTTCTCTAGATGATACTCTTGATACATAAACTGGCAATTCTGGATATTTGAATTGTTAACGTCTTGAGAGGTCTTCAACTGAGTCATAAATCGTCCTCAGAAACTCAGAAATTGTCTTCCAACAGATGAGTCACATCCATCGAAGTGGAACACCTTCGGGGGTTCCTGGCTGACCTCGACTCTGTGTTCACACTTGTTCGTCTTCTGAGCCTTGTCCCTGAGGTTTGGGGACGATTCCTTGTGTCACTCTTTGTTCTCCGCAGAGAAGAAGTCGAGACACAGTCTTCAGAACCTGTTGCCAGATCTCCAGACTCTTCCGGATCTTGGACCCTTCCGATCGGATCTGCTCCATTCATGGACATCCCACTGGAATCCAACGATTTTAGCCTTGGGATCCTGTACTGTCGGATCATGTACCTAGGGACAATAAAGGCAATGACGCACCTTTTTTCAAAACATGACAGATGGGTAACAAAACTGCCTGATAGAAACGAATTAGTATATAGTTCAAAGAATCGAAAATAACAATACGCTTATGTTTCATTCATTCCAGCTTTAATGTACAAAAGGAACACAGTAAAGTATACACCCATGCCCGATTGTGGCTGAAACACAAAATCTAGGACATTGTTATATTATTGCGTTTTGACATAAGTTAGCAGGGTTTCACACATGTAACGTCTTGATAACGTCTGTAATGTTTTGTCTCATACGTGAAGTGTACATGTTGTTTTGGAGTTTATCTACACCTTCTGAATACCGATGATAGGTCATCATGCCTTAACTGACGCAAGTTCATTGATGCGTATACATCTAAGAATTTGTGTTCAGCACACGTGAATATTTTATCACACTTATGTCAGTTCTTGAAAGAGTAAGGTGTTTATCTAGACGGAAGCGACCAGAAGGCATGTGTCCATTACGTAGATGATCCTGTGTCTATAATCTAGATGTACTTGTGTCTGTTATCTAGACGTACCTGTGTCTATTATCTAGCCATACATGTGTCTCTTATTTAGACGTACCTGTGTCTATTTTCCAGTCTCTGTCTCTCCTGCTCCTTCCAAGCGTCCATGTGACGCTGGTGTTGTTTCATCCACTCGGATATAGAAGGGGTCCGTGTCACTATGGAACCCTGTTCCTTCTTGATCCCCTCCCTGATGTACGTCTGTGTCTTGGATTCCTTTCTATGGCTCCGGTCAAACCGGCTGTTGGACTCCTGTAGAAGCCGATCCTGAACACAGTTCTTCTGATGACTCTTCAACTCCCGATTCAAACAGCTAGATGCAAATTTCTTACACTTGTCGTCCGCAAAAATATCATACATGGTGCCAGAGGACTTCACGAGGGCTGTATAAGATCTACTACGTGCTGATTTTGTAATTGTTTGTTAATTAGCTGTGGTCATTCCTTCAAACAAGTGCATTAACCCAGTTTTGGAGAATCTCTTCTTTCCATTGGATGATATTGTATGATCAATTGAATGAACTGGATGATACAAATAGAGAATGATCTTACCACGGAGGTAAAATGGCAGTTAACTTAGGTCCCACTCGAGATGTAGTTCTGGTCTGAGAGTCACTGTACAAATTAACATGGAAGAGATTACATGTACGCTAAATTCACTGTCTCTTCCAAAGAATTGTACACAAAAGGTTCCCCTGTAACTCTTACTCTGTGCCAGACCTACTCCGTCACCTCACTGCCCGATACAGAATGATCATTTCATGAAGAACTACTCTCTTAAGCAACCCCTTTATAGAACCTAGGAGTGCGTCCGGGTGACCTACTACCTCTTACCATGTTACTTGAACAATCAGATTTGTGTCTGTGAATGCCTTTTAGTCACCGGTGAGCAGTAAATGAAAGGGTAAATGAAAGGGTAGATTCCTTCTCTTTATTGAAGACAAAACGATCCTAATGTTCGTCGCCTGGCTCCGGTAGTGCATGGAGAAGAATGTTAAGTTGCAAAGACGGATGTTTTGAACCAAACACATTTACATTTGTGAACGTAGTAGGAGGTAAAGCATGGCCAGGAGGTGTATAAACAGTTCTATCACACCTATACACGAGCTTACAACCTACTTGCCAAGAAAAATGGTTTTGCAATGTATGATGGCCAAACCAAAAGACGTTAATCTATTTTTCAGAGGGCGATAATGATGCGAAACATTTATATGATGTTAAGGACTGTGTAGGACCCCTCCTTAATCAGATAGTAGATCACAAACATGTTTACATGTTAAAATTTCTGTTTACGCCTGCACGCGACATTAGTGTACTAACGTTAGCATAAACAAGAACACTATGCTTTCTTTCTGGAGGCTTAATGTTGGGACCTGTTCCGGAAAATGGCTCTTTCATGTCGAAGACTACTGTGTGTAACGTGAGTGAGTGAGTGAGTTTAGTTTTACGCCACACTCAGCAATAGTCCAGCTATATGGCGGCGGTCTGTAAGTAATTGAGTCTGGACCAGACAATCCAGTGATCAACAACATGAGCATCGATCTGCGCAATTGGGAACCGATGACATGCGTCAACCAAGTCAGCGAGCCCGACCACCCGATCCCGTTAGTCGCCTCTTGCGACAAGCATAGTCGCCACTTACAGCAAGCATGGGTTGCTGAAGGCCTATTCTACCCCGGCACCCTCACGGGTAGTGTAATGTGAGAAAGATAGCCCTGAGGAATAATAGAGGTTTTTAACTGTCAATGTTAGTTCTTTTTGATTTGGAGTTACTCAACGATTATGTATATGAAAATTTATGATGAAACGACTGTTGCAGGTGGCTTTTGTTAGCTCATGGTTATGTATAATGAAGATGTTACACTCATGTTAAACACATCAGTAAATATTCGTCTTCAGTGTGATTTGTGAACCAATGTTGTCTTCTGTATATAATACGGCACCCTCTAGTAGGCAGGTGTAGTAGACAGCAGGACATTGTCTAGCGGTATGTGGTTCGACTCCTAGTCCCCCGTCGTAACAGATGTTTTCCTTTTATGGAAGGAGTTTTGCGCCATTCTTATGAACATGGACAATATTCAAACCAAGTGTTTAATGTGTGGATCAATGTAGAAATAGGGATCAGTGATTATAGCACTGGGTTACCGTACAGTGGGGAAATTACAAACATAATACACTGGAAAAAATGTTCACATTTACATGCTTGTAAATCTTTTGTAAAGATGATGTTTACAAGACATTTACAATTTTGGAAAGATGACGTTTATAAGACATTTACAATTTGTAAAGATCCACAATGGGAGATAACTGGTGGGTGATGGTAAAACGGTCCACAAGGCCTCAAATTCACACCTAATAAATCCCAAAGGCTAACTACAGTTCTACCCCTGGACATAATTAGTGAGGTAATTTGGGCGGGAAATAAGAGTGGGGCAGACCACTGTTGAGTGGACAGGGGTCACTCTGTTAGGGGTAGGATGCTGATGCTCTTACTACAGTGTTCGGTGGAGTGAAGATGCATGGGTGTTTCTTTCACTATGCGCAAGCTGTTTAGAAAAGAATTCCGACTCAGTGTCCCACTTATTTTGTGTTTGGAAACAGTGAATAGCAAAAACCATAAACAATATCACCTTGTCACCTTCAGGAATGGAACCCCATGACAGAAATGTGCCCTGGACAAATAACAGGTTGGGGGTTGACATGGGAGGTTAAAGTAACTTGTTTGAAAAGCTACCGAAACAAATCATAAAAAATGCCAATTTAACCTATAATGAAAAAAAACGCGATGAAAAAAAACCCGCGAAATCGGAGTTCAACTAAATTTCCTCCCGCGCTGGGGGAAGAAGTTGTTTCAACAGTTGTGCTGCGCTGCGCCCATAACGCATGCGCAGTTAATAGGTTCGCGGAGCTTGAAATGCATGCATGCAGTATGCATGCCCTGAGTATGAGGTCGTGAGCAGTAGTCCAATCTTGGTTGTGTATACATACAAGTAAATAATCTACTCGTTACATAAAAAATATGTTGATTGTAAGAAGCAGCCCCTGTTATAGAGAAAGCTTAATGTCTGGTTTATTGACACCTATATGTATGGCTGCCTGTCTGCTAAAGACAACATGCAATACACAGCTTCAATCATTGATCACATGCAATTTAAACTTAACAAACACCTATCAGGCTATGAAAACGGTATAAGAATCCATACCGATGCCTTGTTAATTGATATCATTTCAATTAATATTCATCAATTAACACGCCTTCTTCCTTGTTAATTGGTGGTAAGCCAAGTTAGGTAGTGCATCCTCTTAAAACAGTTTCATCTAATTCTTGATTCCCGAAAGCTAGATAAATTGGTTTTCATGTTTACTTACTGTAGTTTTTCTGGAATATTTTCTCATGACATCATTGTGTGTGTTTTGGTTGTTTTTCTTTCTTGAGATGGTTTCCTTTTTTGTCTTCAAACATGTTGTCATAGCCACTGCAACAAACAAAATACAATACCCTGACAGAAACTTTGTTTCAATAAAACTGACATATAATATACAGTGATTACAGAATTATGACAGGAAGTCGTCACCATACACATGCACCCGATTCAAACGGTTGAACAAAATCGCCCGTGAACATCACATTTTGTTGCATAATTTTACTGTGCAACAAAGGTCAGGTTTGGAGCTCAAGAAATGAGCATTCTTATTTATATGACAGTGGGTTGTGCTCATTTTTTGTTGTGCACTGATGCATATAGGACAGGGCATTATGCAGGCCTGCAATACCTTGAAACTCAGCATGAGTGAATGTGCCCTCTTCTAGTCTCTTCTAGACTACAATTACTCTGAACACTTTTAATGCAACTTGTGTAGGCGTATTTCCCGAATGTTAATGATCTTATGCCTTTGTGGAAATAACTGTTTCTTTTGCTTTTTATTTTCTGAAATAATTCATTGCCTCTGATTGCATTATATTATAGTTAATGAAGAGGCACTTACATAAGCCTTTGGCTTGTTGTGCCAATCCATATTCATGTTATTTATGTTCATGAATAAAAATATGTTTACAAAAAAAGCACAAAAAGCAGCTAGTGTTACCTGGGGAATATATTCCACCCCCCATAGCCTGATTAAGTCCCAGGAAGGATATTTATGACATGTAATAAACCTTTGAACAGCCAATTAGTCGGGCTGTTGTTCTCATATCTTGATTCAATATACTAAACACTTACTAAATGCAGGGATACCCTACGACTCTGTGTATTGAGCTCCCTGCTAAATGGTATGGTAGTCTTGAGTGTAAGATTTCTCAACAACCATTCTGCTGAAGGAACACATGGCGTCATCAGGATTGCCTTACTGATTTTACAAATAATATACTTGCGTCATCTGCAATATTCTCACCTGAACTGAATGTGCCCTCTTAAGAAATATCGCTAACAGACATTCTGAACGGCTTTGTAGATGTAAAGTCTCAAATTCACGATAGCGAAAATGCCCGTATGTTGGTGTGCAATGATCAACTGCATTTTCCCATCGGGTGTTCATATATTTATTTAGATCTCAAATGCTCATCAAATTACTTTTAGTTGCTCTTCCTCACTGTAACTTCTCCAACTTTCTGCTGATTTCAGACAGACACACACACACATTTTTCTGCTGATTTCATCTGCTTTGAATTACCTGTTAACAGTCCGGATGTTACTAATAAACACCTTCCTCAAAAATGCTTATATTCACCAGCATAAATAGCCGTGTGAGCCTACATCATTAATTCTTGTTAACGCATGTCACGAGCTAGTAGTATTCCTATTGTATGCTTTGTTACAAGAAATACAATGGACAGTGCACGTGTACACAACGGTTTGTGAAACATGTAAATAAAGGTATGTCACTTTGCAACATATGTCATATTTGGGATTTCACTTTCTTAGTAAAGTACAAATTCTAGTACTTTTTCGGTTGAGTCCCATCCGGGATTCGAACCCGCACCCTCAGAGTCAGGCACCTAATCGGATGGGACTCAACCGAAAAAGTACTAGAATTTGTACTTTACTAAGAAAGTGAAATCCCAAATATGACATATGTTGCATTTGACCACTTTCTAAATGGCATCGTGTAATCGTATGTCACTTTAATACGAATTTTACCAATTCACCATGTTGTTGAAATAGACTATTGTTCATCAAGACTAAGCATTATCAAAACACTAACCCAAATCAGCCAAATAATCCCACTAGTAGTATCCTCTTTGCCAGTGGACTGAACCTGTTTATTTTAAGAGTAAAAGGATTATAAGGCATGGTCAACTGGGTCCCACACGGCCATCACCAGCAGAGGGAATGATTCACACATCTCAATTTTTTGTGCTTATTTATTGCGTTTGTTTTTTATTGATAAAAATGAAATGGGATCGTGAACAGCTGTACAGTTTATAACACCGGTACCATACAACATACAATACAAAATTTAAATGCAGCAAATAGTGAATTATGCGGAAATAGTGAATTATCTGATCTTAATAATCTATCCATCTTAAGATCTGCCTACCTCTTCATCACTGCTTCTTCTAGATTTGATACTAAATATGATTGCAGAATTAACCTCGTGATTTCTCATATGATAATCTTGTATTACAACTTTGGTTTATTTACCTTTGCAAAGTGCATTAGAGAAGTACATTCGTCTTCACGATTAAATACGTTTTAACCATATAGAGCATTTATGAGAATGTTATGGGTGAGATAATTATTTTTGGGGTCTTGGTGGTGAAATTGTGGATGCTCACCGAAGTAACCATAGACTAAAGATAAACAAATCTTCAAGCAGAAAGGAAGACCATGACAGAGTATGGAATTTTTTTCCCCATCTTGTTGAGTCAGTTGTGTATGAAATGAACTGTCACTGTTGACTTTGATGATGTATGATTGTGTAGCACTTTAAGAATTTCTTATATTTACGCAGTTACCAAATGCAAAGCAGAGTGTACAGTTATGTAAGTCATGTTATATGTATGAATGATAAATTAAATATTAATGTACGCCGAACATAAACAACAAATGATAGACAGGCATGCACCATTTAAATATTCTGTAACATACTTGTAAATGGTTAAAATCTTGTTACACAATGATTTATTAATTCATTTGAGTATTTGCTCCAACCCACACTTATTGACAACACAACCAATTATCTATTGACATGTTTATGAGATTTCGTGAATACGCCAATTGCATAACAAATATGACATTTACATTATGTAAATTTTTGTAAATCACCATTTTTTTTCTTGTGATAAAAGTTTCAGACCAGTTAGTGCAAAACAATGACGAGACGGCAGGTGGTAATCCTACTTACATCAAATTATACCTTGCATTTAGTTTATCAACTCTGTGTGTTGCTAGAATCAAATATACACATTGAAAAAGGTATAGCAACATCGGTGCCAACTGAAAGCCGAGCATCATACGTTACTCGTGTAACCGTCATTGCGCAAATATCAAGTTTCAGCAAGCTTTTCTTACATCCCGATAAATCGGAAAGGCATTCAGCTGTTGATATGCAAACATAGCGTCAGCTCAAACATAGCGTCAGCTCAAACATAGCGTCCCCTCAAATATAGCGTCCCCTTTTGAAAATGACAAGTTGCTGCCCTGAGAAGGTGAAGGGACCAATGGTCGAACGATAGTGGATATCTTTTGTTCATGACATCAATGGCCGAACTCATTTTCTGGAGCCGCAGGAATATTGCATATGCACAAAAGAATAACTAGGAACAAGTGCCGTTTTACTGGTGTTCAATGCTGTTGTGGGATTCCCTCTCATATGGTTGTGGACCTGACCTTATGCCGATCAGAAATATGAAATTACATCCGCTTCACGCGTCCCAGACAGCTATTGATAATAAGTCATCTAAATTCATGAGGGATAACGATAAACTTGGGCTTCCTGTTATCCGATGATGCTGAGGACTTACTGAATGAGGTAGTCGATGTGGCATCCACAAACATCGATAATAGCAGTGAGTTTATTGTGGAGGCCTGTGTACGGCATACGATATGATTTTTGAAAATGGGTATTTCTCTCGTTCGCGGTGAGTTGACATTAGTGACCCTCTTCATAAGCAAGGTGACTGAATAACTCATATAATTATAGAGGCATAACTCTTTTAATGATTCAATAAGATATTTACATCTTTAATAAATATATGTATTTTATATTCAGGTGTACACAAATATCTAAATCCTTTTCGTTGATCGGGTGGTCAGGCTCGCTGAGGTGGTTGACACACGTCATCGGTTCCCAATTGCGCAGATCGATGCTCAAGTTGTTGATCACTTGATTGTCACTCGATTATTTACAGACCGCCCCTATAAGTGCACTATGAGTGCTGCGTAAAACTAAACTCAATCACTCACTCCATTTTTGCTACATAGCGCCAAGATCTAGACACTGTCGTGGTCATGGAAAAGTCCAGTGGATACATACATGTGAGGGATTTCATGTAAGAGTAATAGGAGAGCTGTACTCCCAGTGGAGAACCAAGCACTCTCCCGATGTCAGTATGCAGCAGGTTGCGAGGACCCAGCCTCTGCCTTCACTCGTTAACTCATTTAGTGCAGCCAGTATAACGTTTCACTGAGTACCTGCCACAGCTGCACAGGGGCCTAAGGAAATATACGAAAATCATAGGATTGTTGAACGTGATCGAGCGGTAAGTATGGACATATCGTGTTTAGTTACTGTCTGACCATTCCAAAATATCCATCATCCGACAGATCGTTGTCATATATATTTGACAACATTTCGGATTTTGTCACCATTCGGACTGTATGTCATGAAGACACGAAACGTAGCGGCCCAACAACCTACATTCGTTTTAGAGCGATCAGTTACTAAACAGCGTATGTCAAGGTCAGTCAAATTTTAACACGCGACACAAAGTCCTCTGTACGTTTTATACGTTTGTTAGCATACCCGTGAAGGTCCGGGTTATTTACAGACCGCCGCGATATAGCTGGAATTTTGTCGAGTGCGGCGTAAAAGTAAAGTCACTCACTCGCGTATTAGCAATGCATTATTTTATGGACTTTTGAAACAATCAGCCGACATGAGTTTACCTAAGATGCCTCCCTTTACCAAACACTTTCCCTAGCGGACACAGGCTCCCAAAATGCACCTGGGAATCAAGGAAGCATGGCAAGCAAAGTCCTATGATTACCATTGATGTATGAGCACCTCGACGTTCCACCCACAACTTACTAGGCACCCAGGCACTCAGGCACCCAGGCACCCACTTTGCACAGGTTTCTCTGCTGGTTGTCTTTGAGTGCAGGTTCGTTCACGCCTCTGTCAGTGTTATGATGAGAAGTGGGCTGTTTCCAGGCTCTCTCCCATTCCTCTCGAAAACGCCAAGGCTATCCAGACAACTAATTAGTAAATTAGTAATTGCCATATTAAACAAATGCTTGAAACTTAAAGGTAAAGTTATAATATACTTGCAATAGTTATAATATAAAATAATTTATGCTATGTTTAGTCGATTAAAGATTTGTAAACACTGTGCAGGGTGGCTTCTAATTAGAACGATGCCTGGGTATTGGTCAGTCACGAACAGCTCCGGGCATCGTCGTCCGGATGAGCGTGGTCTAGACAGAAAATTACCCTTCTGTAACAATATGGCGAACTAAACTCGTTTCCTTCCATCATGATGTGCCATTTCAATCATCGGATCCCCAGTCTGGTTGTTTCTTACACCTATTTCATTCTCCGCATCCACCTGGGTATGTTACTTCTCCCCTTTGTTTCCGTTACTGGTTTTAGCTATAACATTACTGAAGCGGCGGACAACAATATTACTATTTACCGCACCGTCTGAAAACGACACAGCGAGGAAATCTAGACGTCTGTAACAATATGAGATCTAAATGATGTTTAAAGGAAAACTGTACTTCGCGGTGAGGTGGCCTTTGGCGTCCTGATATCCGAAGTCAGATGGTCAGTCTCGCTATCGAGACCGCCATCATGTACCTGGACTAATTCTCAGCATGACATTTAACGACAGTCAGACAAGCCCATGTTAGTTTGCTGCGTGTGGAACTGGCCAACAGCATGGCCATTACTGAACCGCTAGACCGATCTAAACCTGATGTTTAATTGGCTTGTAACGACTGAGTCTACATTGCTTGAGAGGCATATTTTAGAAGCTGGAAGTAAATAGGATAACTGTATATGGATGACAACTTCTTTAATACTGGAACACGACGTTTCGATACAGGTTCTTGTATCGTTTTCAAAGTGTAAATGATACAGGGAGAGAACAGGCGATATATATACATAACCTAATTAACAAGTGATGATAAAGACAAAGGGTTAACAATGGATAAAAAGATAACATGAAAGCCAGTGATGCACAGAGCCTAGTATGAATACAAGTAACAATGTGATGATAACTAAGTAAGCCAGTGAGGTACAAAGAGTGGGTTGTTTGTACAGTAGGCTAGAGTGGTTTGATGAGCTCATCGTAAGCTGTGGGGATGGGGTAACCTTGGTCTCTGTTAATCAGGCGTCGGTATCTTTTGATGTTGATTGCTTCAGTTATTTTCCTTTTGGTAAAGTCTGATTGATTCTTTGAGAGGATGGTGTAGTCAGTCCAGTTGATTTGGTGACGGGGATGGGCCGCTATCCTTTGAGTCTACATTGTTCGTTGTGTCCTTTGACCACTTAGTGCGCTGCGTTACCACTTATTACTGTTAGAGGTTAAGAGAAGGGTGGAAATTCTCCCTGGCCGTATAGTGTTAAATCATAAGAATTCATGTTAAAACCATGAGGTGGTACCTCGCTAAGTTAGCACTTTGAACCCCCGGGGCCCACACGCCCGGAGGGGTGCAAGACTAGCCACACAAGCTTATCTCACACTGGTTCCAGCAGGTATAAAATGCAATAATCGCCGAAAGGGAGCTAACCCAATTCCACCTCAACTCACTTCGTAAATTGATTGACATTACAAATTAACCTAATCGCCTGAAATTTATACATCAGCGCAATGTAAAAGCCACCGGCGTTGTCACATCGACCCTGGAATCATGGAACCTGAACGTTTTTGTGAGTAAAATGCCACGGAATCTCTCAAGCAACCTCATGAATACCGCAGCCAATACGTTTCCACAAACACTGACAATAACTGAAGTATTCACACTGAGACAGGAACGGTGTAAGTTACAGATTCATAGAAAAAAATCAATGCTTAGCGTCACATTCCTTTGACTTTGTTTTTTAGTAAGTACTTTGAGTCAATAATCATTATTACCACGCTCAGTGCGTGCTTCATTTTGTTGTCCGTGTTCAGAGGCCCTGATCGAAATCTGTGAGTTCCGTGAATCAAGCCCGACAGGAGGCTTGCTGGCGAGGAAAGTCATGGAGGTAATCTTCCCCGAAAGTCATGGACTATATATCAAATTGCTGGCGTGTTTCTTGCCGCAGTTACATGTTTGTGTGTAAAGGGCTACATATAAAACACAAAGTATTCTGACCGAAAATCACATCATAGTTTGCAGCCTCACTAGTGTTCAACAGCCGGTCTAGGATAAATTATTGACCATCAGTAACCTATGCTTGTTGTAAGTGGCGACTAAAGGGATCGGGTGATGGGGTACCCTGACTTGGTTGATACATGTCATCGCTTCCCAGTTGCGCAGATCGATGGTCATGCTGTTGATGACTGGATTGTCTGGTCACTCACTAGTCTTTAACTGTTGCCGTTCAGTCGCAACTAATTCTGTACAATCCAGATTCTGGACAATCTGATTATCATTCATTGTATTTCAACATCCTCCACTGCAAGAGGATATCATATATCTTGTTCGAACCAAATTTTCTTGACGTTTGTGTATGTATTTTAGTATTATTAGATCAGGCCACATCTAGAAATGTCCTACTGCAACCTTTGTCTACTGTGAGAGGCGGTTAACAGGATTATATGGTCAGGGTCGCTACTTTGATTGATGCATTTCATGGTTCTGATGCTAGCGGAGTCAGCGAGTGGATTTTCTGGCAATGCTCATTGTTATGTCCAGACCGCCGTCATATAGCTGATATGTTGATAAGTGCGCCGATAAACAACAAACTCTTTTACGAGGGGTGAGTGAGAATACACAGCCGGTGGATTACGAAGGATTTTATACCGCAGACAGCGTACGTACATAGCTAGGTTATACTGGAACCAAATATCGGAACCAGGTAACTCATCTCTGCGGGATTCAATCCACATTCTCTGTAATGCAAATGGGTTTGTATCTCCGTCAAGTATATAAAGTCGCCCATGCAAACAAAGGTGTTGCCCTTAAACCTGACAAGTTGCAGGCTCTAAGAACCCAGAACCATAACATGTTGTGGATCCTGGTGGAATGTGAAGGGCCTGTTTTTTAATTAGGAAACAATACTCTTAGTTACTGGGGAAGAAAGCCTGTCGACCATAAGGGCCTGCAGAAAACAAAAGCTGTGGGTCCGACTGGTTTTCAGTCGGCTTCGGGCCTAAGGACCAGCGTTAATTTCGAACGCTATATGCAGACATGAGATATTTTGTGATGTGCTTTCCCTAGAGGTTCAACAGGGGAAGAGAAAGTCGGGGTCAAGAAGACCTTCACTTGTTATGGTATATTCATGTCACACTCCTGGCCAAGGAGAAACAGTTTGTGTATGATTTAAGCGCGTCGACGTATGACCTCTGTACCAAAGGAATCTAGTGCCCTGAACCGGTGCTAACGTGTTCTTTTCAAGACAAAAGCAATATCCAAATGTAGAGGTAGGGAATATATGTGTTGTCCAGGAACAACTGCTATGGTTCAATCTAGTTCTTAACAAATCACAGCAACAGCCGTACCTTAATCGTAACAAATAAACCCATTTAAGATGAACACGAGCCCCAGTACCCGGGTTGACAGCAATCTAGACTTGCTTTATTTATAGCAGGGAGGGCAAGGCAGTAGGGAAAACGATCTGGGTTCTGGAATGTGAGATTGACTATAGCCGAGCCCCGCCTTATATACAATTGTCGATGTTTCAGATATTGGACAGAAGTGTCCTACATTCGTCATAATCTCGGTAACATGTTTAAGTGTGTCGACTCAAATACAAAAGGAGACACATTAAAAAACAGGCACTTATGTTAGCGTTTTTTTCTTGACCACGCCATCGGCATGGAGCATAGTTCAAGGTTCGGGTGGGACGTGTCAGCACCTTTAGGCTTGGGTTCCAAAGGGTACGGACGTGTTTTCATGAGCTCTGCAGGTGAGATGAAATACTAGCCATCCTTAACAGGTAAACTCAACGTGTGACAGTGTGACCTCATCTACAGAAAGCATCTGTAAAAAGTGAAATATGTACTTTAAACCAATATCATCATTTATCTACAAAAGTGAACTTTGATGCTTTTCTGACAACAAAGTATAGTACCTTTTCATCATGCATACGTAACTACCTACTTACAACCCAAGCTTGAATTCAAGATACAACAATGGAGTACTCGATCAGCGAGAACAATGTACGTGAAACAATAGACAAGGATGACAATATGGACAATGGAGAAATATACACGACCCAGTCATGTGATGAGATCGACAAGTCAATCTACTTGGAAATAAAGGCTAAACTTGGATCTAAGGACAAGGCAAGCTTTACTGATAGCATTCAAGACATATTCAAGCACAACATAAAAGAAATAAATGATATAAGAGAGAGCTTGTATGACTACGCTAAGCAGACGTGTGCAAACGTGTGAAAAAATGTACTCAAACGACAACAGGGCCGGCGATATACAAGTGTGCTCAAGATGTGTACTACCTGTATCACTGTATCAGTAGAGATCAACAGCACATCTTCATCATCGACTACTCCCACTAATCAAGCTACATGTGAGACAAACGACTCAGCTTGCTCCATACTTAGTCATATTGTACAGCTGAAGCAGCATGTGTCTCAAGGACAAAGTAAGTTGGAAGAAAAGCTCAAATGTATGTAAATAAGATTTTCTGATCACGTTAAGAAATTAAATGAAATCATTCAGGAAAAGGATAAATCTATAACCGACCTACAATCTAAGCTCAGTGAATCTGAAGGTAGGAGGCCAGAACTGAGATCGGAACTGAAACTGTATAGTCAAGAAAATAAATCATATCGTGATCACATTCTACACCTAGAAAATGAACTATTAAAGACAAAGTATTCCGTCGATGCCAATATTAAAGACAATGGATGCAAAACTCTCAAGTCGGTCTAGCCAAATAAAGAATTGTACAGAGAAAAGAAAAGTCAGAACTCCTAACAGTGAATACACCATGAACAAGGACTCCACAGTAACGACACCAGCAACAGAGCAGACTCAAACACAGGAGGAGCAACCACCGCATCTAGAGACGGACAAAACTACTACGCCTAACACTGAACCCCGTTACATTCCAGTCATATCAAGCCAGATCAATGACAACTGTGTGCAGCCACTACAGGACAACAACAGCACCATAAGCTTCGTGTACGACAACCACGACGCCAACCTCCCCACAATGGACCCAGGACAAACAGACAACATAGATTCCTGGAACCACGTTGAACGTCAACCGCTACGGAAACAGCACACAAGCAGCGCAGACAGGGGCGTTCATAAGGTAAAAGACAATACTACACCTCCTATCAGATCACTCTCTATACAATATCGTGCTCTGCAAGGCGTTCCCAGAGTCAAAACTAAACGTCTTGTGTTGCATAACATAAGTGCTGAGGAATCGTTTCATTCAGTAAAGGAACTCATTTATGAATATACAAATGAGCAAAATGTGCGTGTGACCTTTGTGAGACTGATGACGAAAAATGTTCGTTTCAACTATCGAGATACCTACACTATACATGTAAATCTCGATCTTGACGATTATGAGGACTATGTCTCTTGTAACAGAGACTTTAGGCCACCTGGAATACGCGTGAAAGACTATGTTCCTAAAACAGGTCATGCAATGACATAACTGAACCGTACAGTAACAACTATTAATATTATGTTGGACAAGACCACTATCAGATTTATTAGAATACCATTATTTCACGCTGTCATCATAATGGCCCTCTCTCTGTTAACATGGAATATACGTAAACTACTTCACGGCGGTGAATACATTAATCAGACACTATCACAGCCTGTTGATTTTGTTGCTGCTCAGGAACACTGGCTGACATCAAGTGACTTGCATTATCTGCATGCGTTCCGTGAACTGAAAACTGTGACATATAACTGTGTGAAAGCAGACTTGTCATGCTCACGTGGATCGCACGCCCTAGCACTGTCAGTTAACTCAAACTCAGCATGGAAAGCAGAAGGTATTACAGTCAATTCTGATTATGACATAGCAATCAAGCTTAGCTGTTACCACCATTGTGATGTCATTGCTTGTCGTCTGCCATCAACGGATGTTTTGCATGTAGTGCTCTCACTGAACTGTGAGATTTGTATGACTATCTGTCTGAAAAAGGTTCAACCATTATTCTTGGTGATCTAAACTCTGACATATGTACAAATATCCTATCACACAGGGACAAAACTTTAAAGTGTTCCTTGTCAGATAGAGACCTCAAAAATGCTCTAAGAATTATGCCCACAGACTCACATAAATATACTTGTAGGTCCACAGACTCACATAAATATACTTGTAGGTCCACAGACTCACATAAATATACTTGTAGGTCCACAGACTCACATAAATATACTTGTAGGTCCACAGACTCACATAAATATACTTGTAGGTCAAAAAATAATTCGTTCCGAGGTATGATTGACTACATCCTTATACCATCTGATCTAAGTACACGTGTCCTCAGTGCTATGATAGACAAAGCGTGCCCATTTACTGTCTCAGATCACCTACCTTGTTCTATATCCGTAAGTATCCCAGCAAAGGTACGTAACATCAATGCACCATGTGGCACTCCAAAATGGAAATTAGCCAGCGAAAGTGACATTAAATCTTACCAAAGACTATTCATGGAGGCTATGTATTCTCAGAATATTTCTCATCTAAATTTTAACCAACCAAACAGTATAGATTAATACAACGATATGATAAGCTCTGCTCTACTGAATGCTTCCTCAAATTCCATACCTCACAGTAACTACAGGCCATATCTAAAACCGTTTTGGAAACTAATTGCCTAAATGATGCTCACTATGATATGCGAGTAGCCAAGTGTGCATGGGTCAATTCCGGAAAACCTCGGGAACATGACTCTGAACAACGTTTGACCTATAAAGATCAGAAACGAAAATTTCGATGTCTGTTTCGGAAATCAAACAGATCTCATAAAAAAGAAATGTTAAAAGACATTGAATTATCTGCTGAACTGGACGAAGACACCTTCTACAAAACTGTCCAAAAACAAAGAGCAGTAGTTACAAATGTATCTACACTTGATTACGGAGGCGAGAGCGGCTCAAAGCCCTCCGAAGTATGCAAAATATGGGGCAAATACTACGCTGATCTAGCTCAACCACATGAATCAGAAACATTTGATTGATGATTTCAGAAATCGCATATCTCAGCTAGTCCAGGAAATTGACAATAGCAGCACTGAAGATTACGATGAAGAGACTAGAAAAAGACTTTCTATTTGATGAAACAAAGGATGCTATTAAGGCTCTTAGGAAAAACAAATCACCAGGTCCGGACAAAATTACAAACGAGCATATAGTATATGCAGGTGATGCATCCATTAATCATGTATGCAAACTATTCAATCATATGGTTAAATCTCAATATGCCCCATACACATATAGAACTGGAATGGTAATATCAATGTACAAAGGTAAAAATGATAAAAACGACCCTAGAAACTACAGGGGTATAACACTAACATCTTGCCTTGGTAAACTATTTGAAAAGCTCCTGCTCAAACGAATAGAAAATAAACTGCTTAAGTCAAATCCGGACTTTCCTGATAAGCTACAGTTTGGATTTCGAAAAGAGTGTTATTATGTCTGTGTTTACTCTCATGGAGAGTATACAATACTTTAACCATTGAGATTCCCCTGTCTTCACAGCCTTTCTCGATAATTCAAAAGCTTTCGACATAATTTGGCACGATGGTTTATTCTATAAGCCTCAGGAACTTGGTATTAGAGGAACTACTTGGAAACTGTTACATCACTGTTATACCAATAGCCAATCATTTGTTGCATACCATGGCGAGCGATCAGAAATGTACTTGATCAAACAAGGTGTTGGGCAAGGGATGGTTATATCCTCTTGGTTTTTCCTCATCAATATTAACGACCTAATTGCATCATTAAGAGAAGCGAATTGTGGTATGCGTGTCTGTGACATGGATGTTCCATCTGTCTAGCTTGCTGACGATACTACACTCGTAAGCGCATCCCCTAATGTCTACAGGCATCACTTGATATTGTCTACTCATACGCTTCTAAATGGCGTCTAACATATAACCCATCAAAAAGTACAATCGTCGTTTTTAGCAAAAGAAAGAACTATGATCTAAACTTCCACTGCAGCATTGGTAACATACCATCAGAATCTACCATATATGGGGGTGTACTCTCTACCAGTAACCTGTCAACAAAAACCAGAAGTGAAAGGTACTGTCAGAAAGCAAGACAAAATGTAAACTCACTAAGGTCTATTGGACTGAACGATTCTGGCCTCCACCCAATCACTTGTGTTAAGATATGGCTCAGGATGATCCTTAAAACTAGTCTCTATGGCTGTGAAGTACTACCAAACATTACAGGCCAACAATCTGACACCTTTGAACAAACACAAAGGTACTTTGCTCACCTTGTGCAAGGTATTGATAAGAGATCATCATCAATATCTACTACTGCAAACTTAGGATTATGGTAACTAATTGGCTGTATCGATAAATGTAAGCTACTATTTCTTGGGAGACTATGTAACATTGAGTGTAACAACTTTGCAAAACACACCTTCTGTGCTGCTATGACAACTCTAATAAACTCTAACAACATCTGTGGTGATCTCCTATCAGTATCTGAAAAGTACAACCTAAAGGCATATATTGACAAATATATTGCTCAAAGCATATTTCCTCCAAAACCTGTATGGAGACGAATTTTGAATGCTGCTGTACATAGTTATGAAGAACAATTATGGCGATCACAAACCTTCTATCGCTCAAATCTGTCATTTTATGCAACAATTCACACCACACTCTCTTATCATACTCTCTGGCAACTGGCATATAAACGTCCTAATTACAAATTTTCCTTGCAATGTTCTGTCAAAATATCATCCAGAGGAATAATATCAAAGGAGTGTTGTCTCTGTAACAAACAAATATTTGACTATGACTTCCATATACTCCCCCACTGTGAAAATCTAATACAAAATGATTTCTGTGCATACTTAATTGATACACTTGACGTTGAAGCTTACGTAATATTTGAAATGCAAGGTGAAAAAGATATGTTGTCATTTCTCGACGTTTATAACTGTATAGATTCCACACTATGGGAAAACATTTTGTTACGCTTTTGAACTGTTATATAGAATGATCCTCGTTATGTCTTAAACCTCTGTACACATGTCTGTAGACACCCAGTTGTTAATATTCATGCTCATGTTCTAATAATGATGTTTCTTGTTTGTAATCTTCGGTAGAGACACATTAAAAACAGACACTTATGTTAGTGGGGTTTTTTTACCACGCCATTGGCATGGAGCATAGTTCAAGGTTCGGGTGGGACGTGTCAGCACATACATACCTGTAAATCTGATACGCATAGGTCGGTGCAATAGGTCGATTTTCGTTAAGTGAACCAATCATATTGCATGTTGTCGTTTCATACTTTCGTTGTTATGGGGTACACATCGGTTGAATAACATGAACCACTAGCTCCACCCGTACTTTCTGGCGTCAATACACTGTTCAGTTTCATGTACAATTCCTGCCTGAGTTTACTTTTACCATCGCAATATTGTCGAAAACCAAAGCCAAGTCAGTGCAAGTATGTGTTTTATATGGTGACTAGTTGTTTTCGTAGATATTGTACTTTTAGGTAACTAAGTTGTGACTGCGTATGTTCATTTTTGACTTTGTTGGTTAATACTGTTGGAAATATGTCACCAAATTCAGGACTTGTATCGGGATGTTGAGAGAATTTCTGATCCAAGTAATGTTCAGGGATTTAAAAAATATGTCGACCGTGCCTAAAGCTCCTGCTGCAGCTGGTTTACACGAAAGTCTGTCTGACTTATTGCTCTAAATAGAGTTTAAAAGATTTTGTTTAGCTCTTTCATGAACCAACCAGGTGGATGAGGGAAAAGATAATTAAGTTTGGATATCTAGAGTGATGTAATGCTGGCAATTTATGCCTAGAGGCACAATGTACAATATGGAGCTGTAGTATTTACTAAATGCCCAACAGGATGGCGGGCCTTAGCCTCGCTGTTTAGAAATGCTAAAACACTAGACCAAGTTTGTAAAACAAATCTTTTCATCGACGTTTTTCTTATAATAATCGGAATCTCCATGTCCACACTGCAGCCGTAATTAGTTTCCTGGATTACCCGGTGCATCAATCTTTGTCTGCTTTGTTTTCAGGCCGTATCCTATAGCAGAAGTACGAACGTGCAACGTCAGGCAAAATATTAACTTTTAAATCCGTTTTAGTGAATGGTGGGTGCTACCGATTTATATAAAATTGATTTTCAGTGCTTCAGCGCAATGTAACTGTCATAGATTTTGTTTCGGTTAAGAATTTGCCGTGACAAACGATGTAACAAACCCCCTATGAAACAGCAAAGCAGAACAAAGAATAAAACATTCAAATATTATTATTGGCAAAGAGAGCAAGTCATTCAAGGTCGCAAGTCAATTTCACAATACCGATTTCAAATACGCGTACAATACAAGTGAGACAAAATCTAAGGCAATGGGTCACAAAATATAATATAGCAAACTCACCAAAATCTTAGTGCGAGAGAGAAACAGTTATGCAGAACGCAACCCGGTGAGCGGTCTGACAGCAGTTTCAGGCGTTGGCGGATATTGATGATAACAGCAGTGAATGTGTGTCCCCCGTCTCAACACGGCAACTAGCCTTTATATATACATTCAGTCTTTTCTCGAAAGTTCGAGCAAATACGACCATCGCCAACACTGTAGAAATCTCCGGGAAGTAACACATTATTATACGAAATGTGACCCAACATAATAATTATTCAAAACACTAAACGTTGTGACACAATAATATTTATTACTTAATTAATAACAAAATATGCAGAAAATACACACTCGTAACAGTTAATATATTCCTTTACACCAAATGGAGTTTGTTTATTATGATAGTCAAAACCAGGCATTCTTTTGCACTAATGTTCAGTCTTTATACTCTGGTGTTCTACGCTGTGATACGTCAAGACTCTTTTTCTTTCCTGTCCTCTAAACATATCTCATCTGAATGGTGAATGAATGAACCCTAGTGAAAATGTCACAACACTAATAATTAGAATTCCGGAAGAGACATATTGGAAACGCATCCCATAAACGAGTGTCTTTCTTTCCAAAATCATTGTTATAATGACGAGTGTGAAAAGGCTAACATTTAACAGGAAGGCATATAATGAGGTGTGTAACTTGTCACTTCCATTTGATTCAGCGGATTGTTCGTGGTCCTGTACCACCACGCTGGGGAGAACACAAACGCCTAAAGCACCCGTAAAAGACCCGTGTTCAAGTTCAGCCTGTGAATGATGATACGTATGATAATAATGTTCATTTAAGTACTGAAACTACTAGGTGGAAAGTGTCTCTCAGACACATCATGTGGAGCATGTCCAGAAGCAAACCCAGGAATTTACATGAGTTCAGTTTGTGCACATGCATGTCACTATTTAATGGGTTACAATGTTCAATAATGTTCTGCCACTATGTTAAGAAGAAGTTCACCAGATGCCCACAGCTGGCAAAGTATTGGTATGCATAACTCCGGTATGCCCTTCAAAGCATACGGTTGGGAAGAAAATGTCCACTTCACAGAAATACAGAAAAACGAGAGGAAGGATTGCCCACGTTCTGGAAGACCCAGGGCGATACTGTAATGACAGGGCACTATTGAGGTTTACTCGATGACCACTATTCTCCACAAGCATTGTTCTGAAAATAAAAACATTGGTTACCATCTCACTATTGAGGCTTACTCGATGACCACTATTCTCCACAAGTATTGTTCTGAAAATAAAAACATTGGTTACCATCTCACTATTGAGGTTTACTCGGTGACCACTATTCTCCACAAGCATTGTTCTGAAAATAAAAACATTGGTTACCATCTCACTATTGAGGTTTACTCGGTGACCACTATTCTCCACAAGCATTGTTCTGAAAATAAAAACATTGATTACCATCTCACTATTGAGGTTTACTCGATGACCACTATTCTCCACAAGTATTGTTCTGAAAATAAAAACATTGGTTACCATCTCACTATTGAGGTTTACTCGATGACCACTATTCTCCACAAGCATTGTTCTGAAAATAAAAACATTGGTTACCATCTCACTATTGAGGTTTACTCGATGGTCACTATTATCCACAAGCATTGTTCTGAAAGAAAAAACAACACTGGTTACGATCTCAACTGGTCTCTTAGCCTCTACGAAAACAGTCCGGAATAGCCTACGGAGAGCAGGATACAACTCTAGAAAGGTCTTCAAACGTCCGCTTCAGAGCGATCATAGCCTGTCATACAGATCCTGAAGCAAATATATCCAAGAAGGCTAAAAGATGTGGCAAATTTAGATTTCAATATCTTCAGACATTTGAAG
This sequence comes from Haliotis asinina, assembly GCF_037392515.1. Lineage (NCBI taxonomy): Eukaryota > Metazoa > Mollusca > Gastropoda > Lepetellida > Haliotidae > Haliotis > Haliotis asinina. The sequence continues at coordinate 3,260,948 of NC_090287.1, read as the reverse complement.
AATGTCTCAGGGCTTTATTTTATTTCATTTTATTCTATTTCATTGTATTACTAAGATCTATCTTATAATAGATATATGTTCCTCTTAGTGACTAGTTTCAAGACTAGGGCGATCATAACAAACGAGCACGTTTGGCTAGGCATAGCTGGGGTCTGAAGACATTGGTCTGATGAAAGCTGACACCTTGTTCTCATAACTAGTGGGCGCTCTCGAGACTGGGAGCGGCAAACAAGCAGCCTTTGCAGCAAAACCCACTCAACCCATTACATTCTCTTCAGAGGTGTTTCCGCCACTGGATGGAGGTGGGGTGTATGTGGGTAGGGGATGCGACATAGGATACATGCAGTTATCCAAGCACTAGATAGAGACTGTACAACGTTTCCAGGTTACATCACCACATACTCGATATGTTGCCCGATCCTCTCCCCATCTCACCTACATATATGTAACAGGTTTCATCTTAAGTCACACTTGTGTATTATGTCATATCCGTTATTAAAACGTTAAAGGGAACTCTCCTTTTGTGATTTGTTGTCCAGACATTCTACAGAAGAACATGCAGCTTTACCAACGCACTGCGCATGCGCACCTGGTGCTTTCCAAGTGTACATTTCTGATATCAACAGATCCACATCATTACCTAGGATCATTGAAACTGATATTAGCGCACCTTCTCCGCTGACTGGAGACACTGAAGAACTGATTACAAAAAGGCTGATGAAAGAAAATGCACTTGTTAAACAATACATCCACACGCCGATATTGGCGAGTCTGTTGATGTATATTAGCAAATCGTTAATTACCCAGGTTAAATAAAGGTGGAGAGAATAAACACCTTTTTGGTTTTTAACACTTCACACTGAAATATGCTGGGTTGAGACCTTTTATTCTGACACACGACTGAAGGGTTTTGTGTTGAGACACAACTGCATGGTACGTATTCCCAACTAAACACAAGTCGCTTAATTTTTCCCAAAGAACACTTAGGTCAATACAATCGTACACTTTCTTGAGATCGATGAAGGCGGCAAATGTCTGTTTTCCCATCCCTTTTTGTCTCAGTAAGTGACGTCGAGGTAGATATGTACTCAGCTATACTTCTTTTCATCTGGAAGCCATTATGCTCATAGCTTAGTAGTACATTAGTTTCCACATGTTCAGCCTGTTATAAACGCACGACACTAAACCTTGTAGGATGAACACGGTACAGTTATTCCCCTGTACGGTGGTGGATTGTCTGTCGTACAGACCCTGAAGTATATATATCCAAGAAAGCCCACGCAAGAATAGAAAATGTGGCAAGTCTAGATTTCCTTAGCTTCAGAAAATGAAGAAAGTCTCAGGGCTCCCTTTCATTATATTATTTTTTTTTCACTATGAACGTTTTTTTTCAGTAAAATATGTTCATATCAGAGACTAGCTGTTAGTCTAGGTGGTGGATTGCGGAGGTGCATTGACCATCTAGACACGGCTGACCAACCCAATATAATTAACAAAAGGAACCAACCAGAACTGTAACATTCCAGCAGCTAATGTGTTTTCCAGTTAGCTATCTCTCCTCCGCTTTGGCTACCCAGCTTTGTCAAACTTGCATAATATCAAACTTGCATAATATCAAACTTGCGTAATATGACCAGTGCGTCATGCGGGCTTCGACTTGCTTTCAACTTCGCACAGATCTCGGGTTTAAACACAGGGGTTATTTCTGTTCTGCCTGAGATCCTCTCTGTTTGTGTTTGAAGGTATGTCACTGTTTACTTACTTGGTTAAATGTGCTTCTAAATTCTTCTAACCTTCCTACCCTAATTGAACAATGCAATCATTCTACTTCAATCTAAAATGCTCTTCGATTTTAGCGGTCGGTCATGTAGTTTAAATAGATAGTAAATAGGTAACGCATGGTCACGAATCCCAGATCAGGAATCACTGGGTCCCTGTTAGTGCACCAGACGCCTATACTATATGCCAGTTTAATGACAGCTTTCGCTTTAGTTACTGGGGTCATGGATGCTCATAGTTAATAAATGCCCAAGGTGTACATCGTGTATACAGGCTCCTTCACACTTATTTCGGATTGACAGGAATCAAAGGGAATCAACAAGAAAAAAATATGCTCAAGTTTCCATCCGCATTTTTTCAAACTTCGAAGCTTTGAAGGGCATTCGGAACGTTCTGGCTGTATTCGGAACGTTCTGGCTGTATTCTAGGTACACTGAAGCTGTACTCCAACTTTACTGGACATATTCCTGTGCAGTTGAAGAACATTCCACCTGAAGCAGCAATCGAGATACATTCCGAATCTTTCCAGGTGCATTCGAGACAATCTCAGGTGTGTTGATGTGGTGTGTCTTTTCTATTTGCTCTCGAATATGTTCAGAATACTTAGAATGCAGTTCGAATCCACTAGGAATACTTTACGTCCTTACATGACAGATCGCAGTTACCATTGTTACGTAGCAGCTGTAATCTCGCTGTTTAGTCTAGCTATCTATCCCTGCTATCTTCCACTTTTAAATACAAAGCTATGGGAAATGTAAGTTTAGAAATTAATGTAACTACATGAATGCCAGAATGAATAAGAATAGATGGAACATTAATTACTACGAGCACGCTGTATATCTCATGATAGTGCGTTACAGCGTTTACTGTTCTACCGATCGAAATCGAAAGTTTACACTCATCCAAAGCACTCACTATAATATCATGAATGTATGCAAGGTTAGATGATTTTCCCCGTTACCTTGGGGAAACCAACTGCAAACCCTATGCAGATGGACTACGAGAGGGTCCTGCATCAAATCGCTCAAAACCATGTACATATATCATGCATGCATGTGAACAGCTGCATTTTGGTGCACCATTTAGTTATGAATCCGTCATTTTTCTCATAGGTTATCAAGGCATGACAATAACCTTGTCAACGTTACAAATAGAGTCATTGATCAAGAAGAGTAATCCAGGGTGACAGTTATATATTACATGTTTTACACAATTTAAGTTATCAAATTAAATTGCCTTAACAATGAATTATGAAACTGAAAGTTCACAATAGAATATATGTTTTCACCTATATTAAAAATAGGTTCCTGTCTTGCTTGAGAACTTCTCTGTTTACATTCAAAGGCTTGGAGGTCCCGCAGATAATCCTCAAACATAATTCTGGACTTGACCGGTCATATCTAAAAATGCCAAATTAAATTCAGTTCTCGGGGTAGAAAATGCGGACTGAAGATATCCCAGTCAAAATCAGTGGCGACGTAAAACCCGTTATGATATCAATCTCACCGTAAATTGGTCCATTTCCATGTTCAAATGTTACACAAATTAACATGTCACACCATTCAACACAACTGTATAACATGTCACAAGATCATTATCAGTCTATTACAGTGTATTTCATAAATAAGCGGGGTGTTGATAAGTCAACTATGGTATTGCTCTATAAGACCTTGATCTTAGCTATACTTGACTATGGTTGTCATGTGTTTATGTGTGCGTCTTGCTGTCATCAAAATAAGCTTGAATGTAATCAGTCCAAAACTAGAATATGCACCGCGGCGAAAGCAGTAACTCCATCTTTAGCTATTCGAGTTGAATGTTCAGAAATGCCTCTCCACCCTTGTATATGACATGTATTTGCAAGATACTTCCAAAATACGAAAAACAAGAGCAAGGACCATGTAGTCACTGAGATCGTTAATGCATGTGGAATATGTCCAGTGTTATGCTTATGGTCTTACGGCAAAATTCCGCTTGCCTTGAACATGCGGAGATTAGCTGCTCAATATCGTCTTTAAAATTATAACCCACCTTGTCCTCATTCTCCGCCTGTCACACCTCCATGGCTCCTGCCTTTGAGCACAATGTAATCGTGAATATGATGGACCAAATACACTTTAAGCGATAACCCGATCATTCCTGTCAGAACGTCATTCTGCTTGCACACATATGTCGTGACGCATCTAAAGAACCACCTAATGATCGCACTGATGCAGCTTGTTGGATGCCGATTTCACTACCGCTATGTATGGTGTAAAGGCTATAATCATTATTTTTCAATTTTGTGCAAAAATGCTCATTAAGTTCATTTATTGACAAATTTATGTTTTCATTTATTATCACAAAATAGGTTAAATTCAAAATATTTCATTTCCAAATTCATATTTCCAAATAATAACAGTGATCAAGCCACCACCTGCATAATCATAACAAAAGCACATGGCAATGTTTATAAACAGTAGGTCAGGTGAACTAATTTGCATGTCAATCTGCCCCAGGTGCATATACCTGAGTGCATATCACCTTACAGTCAAGAATGTCACACCATTTTGAAAAGGTTACCAAGTCCATGTGGCTACACAAGATGTGAGTAAAATTTTATCAGTTGTCCTATTTAATTGCTTTCAAAAAATGTTTGATGTTATGAATATTTGCCATCATTGTCTTAGAAATGTTTCAGGTGTGAAATATGTAATTTGAAGGCAAATTTGTATGATTTGTATGTTTTTGTTATTTTTATTATTTTCATGACTAAGCCTAAATGAAATGTGTAAAATGGTTTTGAAATGTTGTTTAAAGACCTAAATAAGTAAAATTATGTTAAATAAGGTTTGTTAACATTTGCATATGAATTTTGATATTTTTTATATGATCTGTAGTACAGAGGTTCTTTGTTTGTTTTTATTGTAGTTTTTGAACCTCGCCCCACCTCGGCATGAATTGTTCAACACCATGCTGTTATTGTATAACGACTATGTACAACGATGAAACGAAAATTATTAAAACCTGTGGCGCGAGTTTCAAGTCTTGTGTTCTTGCTGCTACATATGGTCTTCAGTTTTTACGGCTGAACCTTTGCACTCGATGAGACACGGACATGAGGCAATGATCTTTACTCTCTGCAGCAGTTGTAGCTGTAGAGGCAGGTGCAGGTGGATGCAGAATGGATTTTATTTATGAGATATTGAAGTTGGATACGTTTCTAAACGTATGTGCATTCCATATGATAGCTCCAGTAGATGTTTGAAGACATGGGAATGAGATACAAAGATGATTTGGACTACATTATACCGAAGTTGATTTATTAGAATTCCGTCCCAGCCCTAAGGATTTTGAGACTGTTTTATTTCAATCTATTTGTTGGCGACAATTCTGGGATGTTGTCACTACCAACAATCTTATGTACACACTTAGATCATCTTTTCACAATGCTCTTCGTAATACTCGCAATGAGGTCATTCGGACACGACCCAGATTTGGCATTATGTGCAAGATTTTATGGGCGATGTTATACCTTGCGTGCCAGAGTGTTAGATGCAAGAGGGCATTTTGTTGACCCACGTCGCCCTTAAACTATACAGCCACTAGCCCCTGAAAGTTTCACCAAAGGCATCCTTCAATACACAATACATTACAATATACAATATATCCTGCTACATAACGATAGCATATTCAACGGCAACACAGACATGGTAATAGATGTTTTATGTTTTAATTTATATTTATCCAGTATTCTGCACCCAGAATGGCATCGTCTTCCCAGTCACCTTTTCAGGATGAGGTGCAGATCAACACTATTGAAATGCACACTGCAGGGGAACCCTTGAGGATCATCACTTCTGGATTCCCACAACTCAAAGGAACAACCATACTGGACAAGAGGAAGTATCTTAAGAAACATTTTGACCATTATCGCAAACTTTTGATGTTTGAACCTAGGGGCCATTTTGACATGTACGGGGTCGTTCTGGTGACCCCGGACGTAGAGGGAGCAGACATTGGAGCCATCTTCATGCACAACGAAGGCTATAGCACCATGTGTGGCCACGCCGTCATTGCATTGGGGAGATATGCTGTTGACCATGGTTTCGTGAAGAACCCTACCAGTCCGGAGACTAGGGTGGGAATACAGTGTCCTTGTGGGCTAGTGGAGGCCTTTGTGGAGTACCAGCCCGGGGGGTCTAACTGTGACAATGGGAGAACAGGGGCGGTCAGATTCAAGAGCGTGCCATCGTTTCTGTTTGCCGCAGGTATAATTGAACTGGGACTATAAGCTAACGTCTAATCATTGACAACATAGAATTTTGAGGGAAAGAATATATCCATTTCCGCTGAAATGGAGCCCCACTGAGATGGGAGATTCAGGGCCTAAGACTTACTACATGTATTGTTTTTGTACAGCAGGAAAGGGGACAGTGATGAGACAGAACAGTATGACTGACAAGTTCTCGTTAACTGCTTTTGCACTTGTTTGATAAAACATGGGGTGGTTTGGGGGGTCCTTGACTTGATTTAAATACGCAGTACTAGATACAATACATGTTACACCTAATTCATGCTAAAAATAGAAACATATTGTTTGCATCCTCTTTGTAGGCATACATTTTGACTTAAAGTAATAAGTGAAAAATGTGCTATAGTTTACTAAATGGACCACAACAACCACAACACGAATTTGAGAAACGTATTTCCATCACAGAGATATACGTGGTTCCAATTATTTATACACATTGGTTGTCTCTTTCAGTTCTTTTCGAGAAATAGAAATCACATAAACTGGTCTGATTGGTTCGCTAATTCTAAGTCTAGATGTTGATTTGCTGAAAGGAAAATTCACCTCATTCGATCACACTGAAGGGACCGATTGCAATGAAGCTCAACACCTTCAAAACACCACAGCATTTCAATACATAAACCATGTCCAATTTATGATACTTCTCTTTACACGTAATAGTCCTTTACCAGGTCTCACGGTTGACGTTCCTGGGTATCCAGTGCAGACTGTGGATGTTAGTTACGGGGGTGCTTTCTACGCCTTCGTCACCGACAGTAACGTCGGCGTTGCCTTGAAGTCCTCACCAATGCGAGCTGTGGCGGAAGCAGCTCACGCTGTCTCTGGTATGTGGGGGTCTATCTTATAAAGTGTTCAATTCAAAGAATGTGCGCCATTTATTCTATTAATGCCGAGAACCAGGTCATACAGTAACTCCCACAGCGACGTCAGATCTACTAGAAAACAGAGGTGACTGTTACTTAATGAATAGATTTGTTAACATTTTTACAAAATAAACTAATGTTCTCCACAAAGAGGCAGTGAAGTCGAAGCTGACAATCTCCCATCCCGACAGTGACGACCTGGCGTTCTTGTACGGCACCATCATCACCGACGGCAAAGATGCCTTCTCCAGCAACGCCACCGCCAACGTGTGCGTCTTCGGTAACAGACAGGTTAGATGTGATGGGTTCACTTATAACTTAACTTTCAGACTATAAGTTCAGTTCCATGGGGTTCTGCTGAAATCGGGACTGGGGAAGACCTAACCAATGGGATGGTAATATCGATTTCCATCTGTTTTTAATGTATATTGGCCCAACGTGAACCTGTGGAGTGATTGTCACAGATCAGATATGTTTACCACAAAGATGAACATACACCGGCATATACACTCACTCGCAAGGCTGATCCTTTGCCTTGTGCCGTTGGTCCTAATGTACTTCACTGCATAAACAGAAAACACTAACCAGCTAACACTATCGTAGTTTCTTCAGTGGGTCTTTCCGACCAAATTCCCATTCGTTTTGAAATGACATTTTATAGCAGACACACTGGATGGTGCCAGTTCTTCGTTTCAGTCTGCCTCCGAGTTGAAACTGTATTGGTTTGGTTTACTCATTGGTTTACTCAACATTTGCCAGGGATCACCATTCCCTCTAAAATGATAATAAATCAACGTGTGCGCGTCTGTTAAAATAGCGATAAAAGGAGAAAAGTCCATAGTCCACTGTCATGTGCCACAATGATCCCCTGCTGTAAAAGACAACATGGCACGGTGAGGAGCTGCATTAGCGTCCAATAGGATTATGTCCGATCTGATTGCAGTTACATATAGTCCAATGGATTTTCGGATTTAATGCTGTTATATATATATATATATATATATATATATATATATATATATATATATATATATATATATATATATATATTGTTTGCGTCTTTACCCACTTCGATTATCCATAAAAGTCGGTTTTCCTTTATCTATATCATTTCTAAAACACTTTATCTTTATAATTTCTAAAACACTCCTCAAAGAACTTAAATCAACATTTCATTTATTTCACCTCAGGTTGACCGTTCTCCATGTGGGTCAGGGGCTACTGCACGAATTGCTCTCCAGTACTTCAAAGGTCACATTGGTCTAGGTCAGAGTCGCACCTTTGAGAGTGGGGCCACAGGTAGCATCTTTACTGGGAAAGCTGTACAGGAAGTGACCTGTGGGCAATTCAAGGCCGTTGTGGTGGAAGTTGGTGGAAAAGCTTACTACACGGGGTCCAACACATTCAGCTTGGAGAGAGAGGACACACTTGGCCATGGATTCCTGGTGCTGTAGGACACTATGGCTATAGTGTGCTTATACAGAGGCAAAGTATCAATGCACCAGAAGAACAGTATCAATAGCTGCTATGACATAAATGGACACTCTATGACTCAAATATGTCAGGTACCTCATAAGGAGCTGAGGAGTTGTATCTTGGCAAAAACCACTCTGTTCTAGGTTCATTAATAATAGTTCACTATAATTAATAACAGGTGTCTACCTCTTGTAAACACACTGAACCAATTGTCCATGTCAGACTTCATTGTATACCAAATGTTTAAAAGTAAGAGAGACAGGAAAGCTTTCAACCCTTTATTCAAAAGACAATAAAAACAATATCAGACTTGTTAATAATTTGGATTACCAAACACCACAATACCTATCCATGGTAAACATTGATGGAATGGGAGGCAGAGACAAAACGACTGTGAGGTAAGGAGAGATTCAAGCACCTGTCCTTGGGATGGATGGTTGCTGTTCGCTGGCATCATTGTCGACACAGATAATAAATGACCTTGCAGCAATTACACATCATCTATCATGTTTAAATTACAAAACATACCTTATTTGCTGCTTACCCAAAAGATACAGTTGAAATTGATTAACATACCTTCAGAGACATTGTCTACAAAAAGATTAATGGCAAAGTAAATTTCCTTCCTTAATATGTCCTTTGGCATTATCTCACTGTGCAGATATTACATTGCTTAGACACTGCAACATTTATGGAAAGTTCAGATTTCTACTTTATGATAAGTAAGCAATATATACAGAAACCTGAATTATATGGTTACATCTTCTAGTCATCTGTGCCGACAACCGCAATTTGAGTCTTCAGACTTGCAACCCCCAAAACAATGACAGATAGTGTTCACTTAATAATGCCTTTACTTGGCATTCACTTTGCTAAAGCTGAATATGGCTCTTTCAGTCACATCCAAAAACATGTTTAATTAATTCCAACAAAGACAGTACGAAATATATCATAAATATGTTTAACCTAACTTAAACCCATAATATAGTAACAATTTTATGCCGATTTTGCTTCTACTGAAAAGGATATGTTGGGATGGTGATGCTGTCAGTAAATTACTCCATGATATCATTTTTCATGTTTTCCATAAACAAGTGTTTGTAATTTACAGTTAATTACCATGGCCATCAGATATACTTCGAAAAGAGAGATGGGCTGCAATTTATATTATGAATGCTATAACTGACAATATATAAACTCTACAGAAAAAAATCAGTTCTAACAATCTATGTATTCTCGATAGCTAGAATATATTTCTTCTTGTGCAGAAAACATTTCATAAAATTTGTGCTCAGTTAATAAGCATACATAAATGTTCATAACAATACACAGTTTTCATTGGTTTGTCATCAATCCATCATTACATTATCACATTAAAGAGCAACAATAACAAAGGTCCCAATGGGTCTCTATAGTATCACATATTTCTACATGTCTGCCTTAAGAAGAAAAACAAGTTTGATTTCATCTGCCTACATCTAATTTCAGCAATGTAAGCAGAAAGAAATGCTGTACATGAAACAGCATGCACGAGAAATGTTTTCAGATGCAATCTGCAGTTTCACTTAAAGTAAATTTGACAACAAGAAGAAATACTGGTTTGCCTTATTGCTTAAGACCCATAAGACAAAGACACTTGAAACATACTCACTGCACTATCTTTCTAGGCCTATCATATCTGTCAGAGTGTAAAACAATTCACTCATGGTTCTTTGTCAAAGTATATAGCATGTTTGCATAGATTGAATTTTTACAATATAACTTATCAAGTTAAAAGTGAGAAATTAAATTTTGATTTAAGCAATTTTATGTGAACATATTTAAAGTGCTGTGTGGGCACAACAGTTGAGTTTGTGAACAGAATGATGGCTCAATGAAAACAGGTGAGGTATTTTACTTTAATCCATACTGCTAAAGTTTCTCAAACAATTTAATTAAACGAAACAAGTGAATTGTGTGAACCCTAACTGGTATTGTGCAAGAAATAGGTGACAGTGAAAGTAGTGTAATTTCTATACCATAGCTTTGTGTATAAAAAACTTAAGTACTTACAAAGATTCTGTTAATACTGAGGCACAACAAGATACTTTTCTACCAAGTCTTCTTAAAGCTGAATCACAAAGCCAAATAACAACTTGCATCTCTGTTCAGACGAAAACCCTTTGCAAATGTTTTCTCTTACATTTGTTAAATGGAATAAGTATTTTAACAACCTTTACCCTGAAAAAGTCATATAATTTATCAAATGAACACATGAAGAATGCTTGATAATATCCTTATGGTATCTTATGTCCCAATTCATTTCGCAATTTGTGAGCATCACCGTGATTCCTACAATATAATCTACCATGACAATACTCACAAACTATGTTACATATGTACAAAAACAATTTAACTGTAAAGGAGACAAAGAAGACTTAAAGTGCACAAATTCACATTGTTGCATTTGAATACATAACAAGTGTTCATAACAATCTTTTCTGAGACAGAAATATTTACTATGGGTGGTCTATGTAACATATGTACAATTGAGGCGGAAAATGCAAACAAAATACCATCTATGAAAGTTTTCTCGTATTTCTAAAGCCACACAAGTCGATTTCTTGAAAATGTGAGAAAATGGGTAATCTCTTTAGAAGATCTGTTGCTTAATGCAGCTTAAAAACCCAGAAAACATACTTCACAATTGTTATACCTACTCTGAGGATCTAGAGTTCACTGCTACTGTACATGTTGCCACAGCAAAGCAGAATTCATAATGCTGAAGAATAATGCAAAATCATAAAATCAGTGTAGATAAAACATTTTTTGGTCTGAAGAGCAACTCTTAGCAGTACCTATATTTGCATGATCCATAAATTACATTCTCCTGAAACATACACTAAGAATAGCTACCAAATCGTATAAATAAATGCAAAGACATAATCATTATGTGAAACAGAAGGAACTTACAAAAGATATCTCATTTCTTCTTTACTTCCTTAGTGTTTCAATATTACTGCTATCCCATCTGCCTGGTACATTGCACAAACCTTCCTTACTTCCTTCCCTAGAATCCAAACAGACATTTAACAGACTAAGACCTTATACATGACGAGCAAACTGAGATCATTGACAAATGGATTAGAATCACTACATGGACATCAAGTACAAAATGTTTACAATGTTAAAATGATCCCCATAACTGATTTTCAGAAAAAGCACACGTGAAATAAGTAAGCATGTTGAAAGAAGAAACTACATTATCCTTCTTATCCTGTTTCTTGTACTTAAATTAGTCACATCTATAATAATTTGTACCTGTCCTAAATATGTCCACTCAAAAAGAGATGAGTTATCAAACTAAATATGTCTAAAGATAACCAAATGAAAATAGAATTCAATTAACATGGTACATCTATTTCAAAATTTTCTGGTGCAATTCAATAATTTCTCAAAAGTTATGTCCTACTAAGTTTTTGACTAATACGTTATGATGATGAAGAGAAACACTTTATAGGATGTTTACTCAAGGTGAGAATACACACATTGATTTAAGGGAAAAAAGATATTTCATTTGATCTGCAACATTCCAACATTTACTTGCTCCCTGGAAACTAAGATTTGATAGCTATACAACCTATAGCACTATCGCTTCATGTTCCCTTGCAAATACCAAGTGGTAATTATATAAATACTGATAATAGACCAGCAAAATTCTGCAAGAGGGAAAACTTTAATCCTGGGATGGATAAATCCTAACAAATGCATGCTAAGTTGAGAACACTATACATTCTCATGAAAATACTTTGACAAACAAAACACTCCCAACAAAAACCTAATTGTAATAAGGTTCAATGGACTGCCATGAATACTTAAGATCCCTGTAGTGTTAAATCAAAAACATCAAAAAGTGAAAATATCTGCAAGATACCATTAAAATAGGAGACAAACAAACATAAAATTTACAAAAATTATTTTGAAAAAAATACAATTGAAACATCAAACTGAGCTTTATTGTTGTGAAAAGGTAGCCCTTCATTATGTGTAGTAAAGGTATAAAGTAGCTGACAACTCCCCAAGCATTTTACAAAGAAGATGGCACAATCTAAAGGGAAATAAGTATGTATCGTCATTGGTTACTGAGGTAGGGAATGTGCACAGGGAGCTACTGCAAACAATCAAAATGGTTGGAAACTAAACTACATTCTTCATACACGTAATGATTGAATAAAACAGAATTGAGGGTTGTGAAGCTTCATAAAAAGATCTGTAAAACGAAAACAATGGACTTAAATGAGACATTTTCCGGGTAAACAAGATAAACAGGAAGTGGTGTTGGGTTTGTACCATTACCACCAATCAAGTGAACTTATTTACAACTATAAACATCACAGTCTTTTGTGTGGAGCTCAGTGCTTTCTCAGCACTTGAAAATTGAGGCCTCACTATACTTTGTACGTGAGAAGCCAAACAAGGTAGGTAGAAGTGATAAGTAAACATCCTCAGGCAATCACACGAGTTCAAACAAACTATGGGGAAAACAACAATGTTTGGACAAATCACATCCTACCATCAAATTGGAAAGATTCATTCAATAACATTAAATGGGTTAAAAATCTTAAAATGAAGTATTTTTTTTATCATGTTTCTGTACATTCGTCTAAAAGTGAGAATTGTGAAAAAAATGAAATGCGTCCATGAGTACTTTCATGGGCAACGTGTCTTAATATGGACAATTGTACAACTTCAAAATGGGATATGAGCTTGGAATTAATAATGGACGTGAAACAATGTGATCTTAAGTTGGAAGGACTAAATTCTCTTTTTGCACATTTTACATTTTATATTAATATGGGAACTAGTACAGGCATGGTACCACCTATAAATATCACTGTCAATACAGGGTAAATAGATAAATAGTTGTATAAATACTTGGAAACAAAAGTAAAAAATATGCTTCACATATAAATAGAAACAAAACTGGATAGGATTGCACTCATTAGGGAACCACAATGTATATATGGCTTAGTTTTACTGAAGTAGGTGGTTTCTCACTTTACACTCCTCTGTCACCTTGTATATTATGGTCAAATGCAGTAAAGGCAGTGACACATCCAACAGGCAACAGCTGTCTTTAATAAGAGGCATGTGGTGTCGATATGTAGGCCAACTTCCACAGCTGAGGTAATGTAAAGGGAGATAACCCACCTAGCCGAATCTTGTTCATCATGATGTGACTCTAGAATAATGTAAAACCACTTTTTTGCAAATGGCATACCATACATAAATATAGATCTATGTACAGATAAATCTACAGCTCTAAAACATTTTTTCTTTCAGAATCACCACTCAGCTCTGCTAGCACAAAGGAATTGTTCCCTCGGCTTGACATGGAAACACTTGCCCTATGTCTATGAAATTCTTGATCCACACATTCTTCGGGACAAGTCACCCTCTTTCCTGGATGCCATATTGTCATCACCAAACAGTTCTCATGGTGATGCCAAATATACTATTCCGTGATCTTCAGGTTAGCTTCCACTCTTTCCCTTTTCAGTACTGGAGCAGACAAAGATCTGCATTTCACTTTGAGAGGACTACACTCCAGCCTGTGCTCACATGAAATTCATTGAGACTTTAACAATTTTGGGGATGTCCAACATGACCATTCAGTGCTGCCACCAATGCAGTTTTCAGACCTGTCAACTCAAACTTTTCATGCAGGAATGAAAAAGAATTCCTTGTTTCTAACAGAACAATTCACAGCTTCATTCATTCATCATTTACCATATATACTTTGGTCTCTTTAGTCCTTGAGAAATTGAAAACACCTCTGAACCTAAAATCTTTCATTTTCGGAACTCCATGATCGATTGATTGACAGGCCTTGTTCATTGAGATCAAGTGATCTAGGGCAGCCAACCTTTTTGACACGCACTCTCCAGTTACATGAAATACAATCAGTCACTTGGCTCAGCCGCCATGTTAGGGGCAAGGAGTCTGTCAGGACATTTGGATTTATAGGAGACTTAGAAGTTAGGGATGTAGCAGTAGGCAACAAATGATGATATAAGAAGATAGATCAGCCATAGAGATATGAGAAAGAAAGCTGTTGGATATTTGAATTTTGCTGGCCCGCCAAGTTCTCCTCCAATAAATGGTTGTCTTCTCACAACAAGGACAATAATAGCAACAGCTGCCAGACAGCAGAATACAGTGACTGAGACTGCTAGGGAGCCTGGATCTACTTTGAAATCTTCTCCTTTTATCGCCCAGTAAACAGCTGCTATTGTCCATGCAATTCCAATACCAAGAAACACGTTAACAGCATTACTTCCAGTCACGTTGCCCACAGAGGAATCAGCATATTTGTCATTGACGGCTGCAACTTTGCTGGCAAATGTATCTGGAATATGGAAACCATAGTTAGTGTACTCACAGTAAAATGATTATTAATTCTTTCAAAATTTAATATATTTTTGCAGGCACAAGCAAACACTTTTTTTCCACATGTACTGTATGATCGTATCTCAGTGGGCAGCACTATAACCAAGCATTCTTCCAACCCAGCACACTTACACACATACTATTACAGGATTATATCAGTTTTCCCCATTATGTGGTTTAACTCATCAAGTACAATTACCATACTTGGTGACAGAAAGCTAACCTCTTCCCAGGTGTACCTAATCTCTTACCAGGTAAACCTAATCTCTTACCAGGTACACTAGTGCCAAGAGCAACAAAGGAGATAGCAGTCACTGAATCCTTTAGACCCACGGTGCAGCCGAAACTAGAGGCCAGATCTCCAATGATTGCAGTCAGAAATCCAATAACAATAATGGAAACAAGGAAACAAGCCCAGCCTCCCCAGTAATCTGAAACAAAAAAGCAACATGCACATAATTAATGTAAAACCAAGATTCATAAAAAGTTGATTTTCTAGTAGGTATTCTTGACAATAAACATTTACATTGCACCCATGCAAGGTGACTGAATGTTAGGGTTTGACCACCAGATGCGGTGTGGTACATGTAAAACTACATGTACTTGACATGGTTTGCTGGACCCAAGCACAGCTAATCTCTACAAGGTGGACAATTAAATTATATCAACAATATACTCAATAATTATCCTAACACAGATCTGAATAAACTGCATTGTGCTAATGACTTCTAAATCCTTGAAATTTGCATGAGTGTACAGCTACAACATGTTGGCCAAATTACTAAGACATTGTGAAGCACTTCATTCATTTCAGGGGTGATCTTGTGATGTGCAGAAAAAAAACAGTTAGCTACAGACTGACTATGAAACCCAAAGACCCACTCTCCAAATTTGTACATAAAAACCATGAATGTGATAGACCTTGTTATTACGTTGTTCATTAAATGAAAGAGCGTGTCAAGATACATAGCAACCAGTTATGCACATGTCAAAGAACATACTAGCTTCCTATAGATATAGTCTTGTGCAATGTATTGGAAAGTTCCTTTGTTTTTACCAGTTTATATTTTAGGGCTGTAACGATGCATCCTACTGTCAATGGACTGCAATTCTTGAGTCTCCGATGTTGACTGTAGATAGTATTGTTGTAGAAACAATAAACTATCAATGCACTGACAGTATGTGCGACTATCGACAATAAGTAAATTGACTTTCGTTGATAAAATGCACAGCACAAAATACAAGAAGAACCAAATTTGTTTACTTTGATTAAGAGTTATCTGCCCCTGGTACCTCCAAAACAAACTTGATCTCAGTGTCAAGTTTCTTACCAGTTATTGAAAGACACTGAAACTACTTCAGTATTTCATATAAACTATACATTAATAGGAACATTACTTCAAATGGGGCAATTCAAGGAGAAAAACAACTGTTGCAATTGTATTGCAAGAGTTGGCTGCAACAGACCATTGCTATCACAATAGTTGATAGATGTATCCCCTTCAATAGTCATCCCTAGTATATGCACCTGCATGTATGCATGCACACCCGCATGTATGTATGAACGCATACATTAGTTAGTGCAAAGGAACTTTTGCAATACATTGCCCAAGATTATCTCATGTACTTGCGCAATTTCCAAGGCATTAAAGTATATAACGCCCAGTGCTATAAGCATAACAATCATTATCAAATCCATTCTAAATTATTTAACTATCCGTTGTCAAGGCGTGGTCTTCCTACAGCAGCTTCTACTGACTATATTTAGCTTTATGATGTCTCATTATCTGATCTATGAATAGCTGTCAATTTCATGGTAGTCCATTACTGCATTTATAAAAGGATGGGTTGGGCTCATGATGTATTTAGTTCCTGCAGTAAAGCTAACATAAGATATGGTGCCATCATTATTCTATATTTGCACAGACTAATTAATATGCATATTGTACCAGAACAGTAGGGAGTAAAAGCTACCAGCTGAATCACGATGTCAAACCATGACATTTGTCCACTGTCTGATTACTGAGGACCTCTGCCATTCTCGGCATGATATTCATAGGCCATTTCAAATACCTTGTTTTCATGAACAGTGCACAAAACATATACCTTAAGCACTGAGTTCACACAGTGCATAAGTTAATGGAAACTTACTGTGCAAAAAACAAGACAATGACATTTACAATTACAGTGGATAAACTGTTGCATAATGTAATAGCAGATACAGTTATAGATGAGCTGAATACACATTGTTGCAACTCTGTTATTGTTACATCGTTGCATTATTCCAGCTACATAAAGGCAATGTGTACATAATCACATCTGACTAGAAGTTGTAACATGAGACACAATGTGACACAGTTGTAGCTCCAGAAACATTGTAACATAGCTGTCGGTCCAAACACAATGTGACACAGTTGTAACTTCAGATACAACATGACATAATTGTACCCACAATGTAACATAGTTGGACCTTCAGACAGAACATGACATGGTTGGACCTTCAGACACAATGCGATATATGTATACCATTACTGGTAGTAACGCCAGACACATATGACATACATTATTTGCTTAATACAGACACTTGACATACCCGTGGGTGGCACACATGCAAACAGGACCTTCCAAAAGAGGGTGAGGAAGTGCATGACATAGTCCATACAACTTGGCAACTTCTCCTCAGCGTCTTCATCGGACTCATCTTCATCACCTGATGACACAACATACACAAGTCAAAGACTGTCACATCAGCAAACTGTGCTTAGGCAAGTGCCACATTAATTATTACAGACACAATGAAAAAATACAATCAGTTTGGTGGTTTCAGCTTCAGAGGATTGCTTCCTGTAGTCTTCATGTTCAGTTCCCATCTGTATACCATAGCTAACCAGAGCAATACTTGCTTGCTGGTGCATCTTGGAGTTACTAAATACATGTACTCATATTTAATAACAATATAATAGAATATCAACAATAAATATTATCCTATTTCAAAGAAGAAACTGTGCATGTTTTCATGGAAAACAATATAAAATGTATACTTTCATCTCCATAAGTGCTACAAATCCCCATGTAAATTCAAGTAATGAACATGTAACATGTAAAGGATACAGTCATGTTATATATCTTACTGGCTTCAGACTGCTTTTCACAAATTTAGATACAGCACAAAGAACAAATTGAAATAGACCATCATATCCAGAGCAACCTCAGAAACAGCATGTCCTGTAATGGTATGCATATTTAATGTTTATTGATTCTTTAGGGAAAATGTGTATGGCATTTACACCGTCAGCTTTTCCTCCATTTCTTTATTTATAATAAAATGGCTGATACGAATGCACAAACCATGTTCAGTAAATGAAGTTATACTGCACTACAGAACTGACACAGAAACTATCAAACTGACACGATTGATATAAAAAACACACAGAAGGAAAGGATATGAGTAGATTGGGGACTTCTTTGAAACAGAAGAAAGATGTGTAGATGTATTACTTCTTAGTACCAGAGAGGGAGAGAAAGAGTGTAAAGCTTCAGTCATAGAAAGACATACAAACTACCTCTTCGAGAAAGAAGCACTGACTACATGTCACACGTAAAAAACTTGGCATGTTTCTAAAATATTAATATGTTCCTAGAATGAAATCAATACACTCCTCAGCTATATCTATTAAAACTATAAACAGAAATAGAGTAACCTGAATCAGGGTTGATATCGAAAGAAAATAAAAACTGCAACCAAATATTTCAGCATCTAAATTGTTTGGTGAGCTTGTCACTGTTTCAGGACTTACCAAGCTGTCCTACTAAGAGATAGGAGCGCACCAGTAAAGAATGGAGAGAGAGAAAAACAGGCACAAATTTAGTCAGTTTATATACAATTTCTTTATTACTTCAATGCATGATAATACTTAGTGAATGAGTAATAGATCACTTTAACAATGTTTTCAAAGACTTCCTTTAAATCCTGCTTCAGCATCAGAAAGTGGTATTTCCGCCATGGTTAAAAGGCAGCCATAATTATCACATAACTATCACATCATTAATTACCACAGATATTCTTAGTCAGTTGTATATATGGTGTGGAATGAAAAGCACTGCATGGGTCATGCATGTGAAAATGTACAGAAAAGATAACTTGGAGTGATTTATTATTGTTTTTGAGCATCTTCTGTGACATAACATAATTTGAGTGATATAATTATTTTTCAGCTTCCACTTTTACAACATTCAACACAAACATGAAACTACAGTGGTTATATATGAGTACACCAGACACTCTGCCTACTGTCTATAGATCGATGAAATGCCTGACAATACAAAACGACCTTGGTGGATTATATGAGGATAGCTAGCTCACAGGGAGTTCAAGGCTTACTCTGGGACACTGACAATAGACCCATCACATCTATGCAGATCCTATTCTCACACCAATGTCCCCATGTTCCTCTACAAGCAGGGCCTTGGCCAGACAATCAGAGCACAAAACTACCCTGTGAAACCAACATAACTCAATCTATGAATTACTGGGGTGGAATCAGTTCAGAATAACACCTGGTCTCATACCCTACGGTATGGTATTAATATTACTGTCAGTTGGGTAAAATGCACTTAGTCTTATAGTGACATGTTTGTACATTTTTAGAGATACTACTTGCCCTACAGAAGTCCTGATTAAGCCTTGAATTAGTGTTCTTATTGAATTCACACTGCTGATGAAATGGGACATGTGAAACAAAACCATTCCTGGCAGTACATTGGTTTACATGAGGAATACATATTTTCATAGAAATATCACCAGTGAGCAACTGGCAAAGGAATCACTGTTCAATAATATTCTCTACATTAAACTTTGATTTGCTTTTTAGATGTTGAGCTGATGCAAGTGATGCTTCATAACAACATTAGAATCTATGTCGAAAAGATGGCTTCACAGAATAAAAGAAGTCAGATATCCATAAAAATTGTCATCATTCTTCAAATTAAACTTGTATGAATTTCCCATTTGATACAACAAATTCATAAAAAATTATATGTATCACTTTATCAGAATGAACAAAACAAAGAATGTATGTACAAAGGATGTGTAACAAAACATGTGTAGAACTGTTTCAGCTGGCAAATACAACATCCAGGGAAGTCACAGTGCCACAACTAGCTACACACATTTATGGTAGTGGCATGCTGATCTTCTCCCTAGGGATGGAAATATCGTACTGAGGGGTAGCTTAAGCTTGCATGTGAGAATTATTCAATATCAGTATATCGAGGCACACAATAATAAAGGTATGATGTTCTGCAGCTCACCTTTTACCTGAATCATTTGATCATTGTACCTGTTTAGGTTGCCATAGGTCAAGTATTTTGTAGTTTTATTTTATCTTTCAGACAGAATATGCAACACTGTCACACAATCAGTACTTCTCGCATAATAATTTTCATCCCATGGGTAACAAGCAGTGCACCGTGTATAGCTGAGTCCCTACATGCACTTTCCAAATAACATAACTCCTACCAAAATGCATCAATGATTAAACACTTAAAGCAGCTAGAAAGGAATATCACTGACAAAAATCTTTTGCCATAATATCAATATTTGTAGTAGACAGAATATGGCAGTTAGAGGGAAAGGAATTGGTTAGATGATATCAAAGGACTTTAGAATAGCTTCACTGTCAGAGGTTGACACATTCTGTTCATGTGCTCCAATATGTATCATATGTTCTTTGACATAATATCTATTTGATTCTATGATGGGTTGCTATTCTGGAGGTGTTTTGAAAACAGCATGTGTAAAAGTTTCCAATGTAGCCTAAATATAACATGAGAAATCCCCATGAAAGCAATTAATTTTGACATTTGAATCAGAGCACATGAAAAATGTCAGTAGTAATTAGAGAGACCTAATGAAAATAAATAGGCCACCCATGATTCAGTAACGTTAATAACACCATAGCTGTTTGTTAGTAAAGAAATGATCTCATTAACGTACCAAATAGCAAAACATATTTGAACTTTTTCTATGCAATATGCACTTAGACGAAATATATCTCTACCTACCCATGTTTCGACTTACCAGTCTCATATTCTGAATCCATACCTAATAAGAAAGTGCTGTGTCAGCAATCCTTACTGTGCATTAAAATTGTTTCTACACACTACATCTAATTCTAGCGCTACTGTGTAGGTGATAGCTATTGAAACTTCATAATAAATTCTGTGGATTTCCACTGTCTCAACTGCTTACAGAATTTCTATTCTGAGTGAAAACTATAAATGATGTGATGGACAGATACATGCAGTGATGATTCACAAGGGTAAATGTGAGGTGTTGAGGACATATGGGTCCTAAAACAGGGAAAGCGGAAGGGATGTGTTTGGAACAAAATACAATGGTCATATTGCAATAAGGATTAGACATAATATTTTTCCGGGATTAAACAAAATATTTGAGCACACACTATAAAATGGGACTTTCAGGGTCTTATGGTTTGTGTGGGGTTGATACACCAGGTTTGCTCTGTTGCCAAACACAACAGAGCTCAAGCACATCTGTAATGATTGGGTTTATAGCAACACACAGCATAGTTGTGTGTTGCCAAGCTCACATATGTGAATGTGTCATCAGTACAGGATTTTGTGTATATTCATAAAATGACAAGACACTGACAATACTCAACTGAACTTCTGCCATGTATTCTATGTAGTTCCAATATCTACCTACATCTATGTACATAATTCTGGCACTGACAGTTTCTGGTACATAATCCAGTATACATACATTTATATATGAATACATAATACACACATTGCAGTGACTTGGCAGCATACCCACCTTTACACATCTCGGTTTTCGCTTTCTTTTCTGTTCAAACCAAAATTGTTCACAAATGCACTCACTCCTAGCTTATACTATAACACAACATGAACTTCTTCAAATGTTTACCTCTATTGATAACAATCACTGTGGTTTACTTTGTTTTTATAGAAAGACCAGAAAACATTTTCAATTACTTCATTAACCAACATAAACCAGGCGACAAATTCAAACAATCTGATTTTACTAAACATTTCAAATCCATCTGCTGAATGAGAATGATAAAATCTGCTGAAATCTGCTTATAAGACTATGGAAATGCATAGTAAACAGTAGAACCATCAGGGAATGTCCCTAGCTGGCGACCATGGTCACTGATGACACAGCTGACAGGGATGCACTGGTAGACTTCAGGAAACAGTGAATTATCATTTATAGTAGTGTTATTGACAGGTTCTAAATACACGGTGCAAGCTGTTTAATATTAGTCCTTGCGACCCATCACCAGTTAGTGGTAGTACCTTGTATACATATGCACACGGAAACCTAGACGGTCCATACAATGCTTATTTCTTAGATAAAAGAATTTACCCCCGCAAGCTTCTGTAAATGATAATATGATTAAGTGTCAATAAAATCAGAAACTTTCTCTTAAAAAATTCCCTCCTTTACAAATCATTTAAACAGAAAAAAGAGACAAGGCTGATATTCATGTTTATAAAGAATTTGTAAAATGAAAACAATTTCATATGTAAATATATACTGGTCGAAGAGCTAAAGATCAGTTGCAGTTGATTAGATGCCTCAAAAGAACACCTGGGATATTCTTAAGGTGTTTTAATGTAAATTCAATCTTATCATCAACACATTTCTGCCAAATCTCTAGAATTTGCAAGTGTTGATTGTGTTCTCTTAAAACAATACACAGTTAAGCTTCATAAATATGGCCAGTATGAATGAACATTTAGATTGTTACCTCTCTTGAACATCACAGTATATGATTAAGATTCAGCTGTATTCTATTGTATAAGCATGGCCATTTAACTCATTTGGTTTTCATGCTCTTGCTATAAAATGTATGCATGATGAAAACAATTTGTCTCCTTCATTAACTTACTGGAATATGAATGATAATATTATCAGATTCTGAATAAAGCTAAAGCCTGGATGTGAGAACAGATAAAATTGAAAAGCCAGTTCATGTTTCATTATGGACAGAAGTGCATTTAACAGAAACAAGTAACATAATCATGGCCTTTGCTTGAGGATGCCTTACATGACAAGCTCAAGAGTTAGTGAGGTGAAATCAGTGCAGTACTAACCAGCGCTGACAGTGATGGCTTCTGTGAACTGCTCCCTCCATGACGATGTTCCAACAACCAGGGAAACATTGGCCTTCTTCAGCAGCTTATCCACAACACTCTGTAAAGCAACAGCAATCATTAGTGAGTGAGGTGGATTTTACCTTCTTTGACTGAGTCATACGGTAACATCACCTCATCAATATTCAGAAACAATGTGATGTTATCAAGTTTTACAATGTTACTATACTTTTAAAACTGTCATTAAAATACAATATAGTCACCAGCAGTATGTATTTGAAAATTTCCAAAAATTAGTTCAACCATAAAATGAAATATAAACTGACAATATAACATCTGTCAAAATGTAAGGTCACCATACTAGGGTTAACAGTAAACAGCGTTTGAGTCATAACACTGTCAACACAATGTGGGAAGAAGTGTCGCATATCAGAACTGATTACTGTTATGGTGCTGAAAGGTCAAAGATCACTGGCATTATTCAACCTTCAGATCTACAGATCATTCCACAGTGAGAGAGTGATTATTGCATTATGCCCCATTAGGATCATCATACAATTAGGTATGCTGTTGAACAGCTTAATGAAACACCTGAGCCCTCTGGGCCATTCATGCCCTCATTAATGGATAAGGATTAACTAGTTAGGGACACAGTAATTTTGCAGAGCACATTGTACTGCTGTGTTTGATGTTTATGAATTGCAACAATGTTGTTAAGGGAAACACAGTAGATTATGTGTCAATACCACTGCATGTCAATATGTGTTTACATGACTTACAGTTTTACAGATGACCTTACAGTCACATGACACATATTATTATTGACACATTTTGATGTTCGCGGTACTTTTTTCATGAGACTGCATTCTTGAAATGACAATTAACACTGATGTAATACTTCTTGATTTCTGGGAAACCCTGAGAATTTAGCTGCACGCATCATACAGACTTGGTTTTGGCCCTTTAATCTTCAACTATCAGTTAGCAGTTTAACTCACTCTGGGAAAAGATTTCAAGGAAATGCAGACAGGAGCTATCAACTGAATCAGTGTCTGGGCTGACAGAGATAACCTACTGCAGTTCGTGGCTTGGTCAATGATAACAATTGCCACAGCTTCATGAAGAACTTTAAAAAGTTTCCACTGGCATGCAGATCATGCCGTCTATTGTGTCTTACTGTACGGGATGTAAACATGTAACAACTATCTGCTACTATGGCTGATTTATTGAAGTGGACCCGTGAAGGTCCCGGGCTAGAATAGGCCTTCAGCAACCCATGCTTGCCATAAAAGGCGACCATGCTTGTCGTAAGAGGCGACTAACGGGATCGGGTGGTCAGGCTCGCTGACTTGGTTGACGCATGTCATCGGTTCCCAATTGCGCAGATCGATGCTCATGTTGTTGATCACTGGATTGTCTGGTCCAGACTCGATTATTTACAGACCGCCGCCATATAGCTGTAATATTGCTGAGTGCGGCGTAAAACTAAACTCACTCACTCACTCATTATTGAAGTGCTTCTAAACAGTCTTTTCTCATCTGCTGATGATACTAAGTTAAACTAACCTAACCAAATGTAACTAAATAGACATTAACGTAGAACAATATGAGCATACAAGTGTCTGATTTGTACCGTAAACTGTAACTCTGTAAAGCAAATGACTTATTTCATGTTTTTGAAATTAGTGCTATGACATTTTCTGCTTGTCAGTAATAATGAAATAAACAAATATGCTTTTCAAAAACTCACATCATTTAAGTTTTGCTCTATGTGGTGTCATCACTAAATGGCTGAAAAAGTGCCAACATGACATAAAATTCAACTCAACTCTACAGTTGATGCAATATTTGATTCTACAATACAACTGGCTATTGCATGTTCTCAGTGTAAACATGAGTCATATATGCCATTCAAAGATGTCATGCGAGTAACATTAATACCGAATACAGTTATTATAAATAAAGTTGTTGTCCACGAAGTTTGTCAATGTTTTCTGAAATGATTAGCACAGGTGTTCAAACAATGATGTTTCAATACTGCAATGAAAACAGTGAAAGTCAGTTGTTAACTGTAGGTCATAAAGGGACAAAAACATTCTTACATGAACTTTAAAAGATTTTTTTTTGAAGATACACAACACACATTGTTCTCTTCAAATTCCTGACAAATTCCTATCTCGCAATCAATTCAGCAATGTTCTTGAATGCAGAAGTGGCTTATTAACCTTTACTTCTGGCATATGAGGCTATATGGCAAGAGTGTGTTGCAATACTGTCAGCCTACACGTACACCCATGTAAATGTTACAATAAAAGTAGCATAATGATGCAAGTATAGAGAGCAGCCCCCACACTTGAGTACCACCATCACACTTTTTTTCTTCAACAACATGCAAACACAAATTAAATCCTTCCATGTATTTTTCACACCTTTCCAGGAGACAACAGCTAAAATGACACCGACTTAATGTTGAAATAGTTTTAGGCCAAGATGGCTGAACTGTTAAAAGTGGTGCAAAGCTCTTCTCATCATTTCCCTTTCCAAGGATACTGCTTTTGTTCAGCATGGCCTTGCTTCTTCCACTAGCCCTCCATACCATCCAGACATACCTTCCCAGCTTAGTGGTAGATGCATGGGCCTGTTTCCTCATCCCTCGTAAAGGTCTATATAGTCTACAGTGTCTTCTTCTAACATACTGCAGACTGTTGATGTATTTAGCTGATGCAACATGGATGGCTTGTATCCGAGAACAACAACTGGGCACACGAGACATTTTACTCAGTTATTGCATGTACATTCACTTCATGATCTGTCCTTTTGATATCTTTATTAGCATCTGATTAGGAAGAATGTGAAAGTGGTTCTACTCAATAACTACAGCTAATACAAGCCACAAAACCCCTTGTACATCCATGAAAAATCTCTACTAAAAGCATGATTCCACAATAGCCTGCACTAGTATTTATTAATCAGTTTCCAACTGAGGTGATATGTGGAAAGGTGGCAGTGGCAGCCATTATAAACACATGCAAATGCATGTCAATTGTCAAAATGGGAATTTTCATTTTCCATCAGACTACATATTCCTCACTGGTATGTCAAGTTTGGAAATGTCTACAACAAAACATTTTCAGCACTCAGAAAGTTAGGTTATTGTTACCTACAATTTGCATCATTCTTGGCAATAGCAACATAAATATCTACAGTTTATTTTTCTGTAAGTGAAATGTAAATGGAACATGTAATGTTTCTTTCCATGGTAAAAAAATAGTTTACTCATCATTATATCAAAGCATCATGGCTTGCCAACTGAATGGAAAGCAAGTGACATGAGTCTTCACCTTTTAGGTAACAAAGTGCTGACACAGCAAGAATCATAATCAGGTCAAATCTGGGTTCAATTAGCATTGTAATATATCCAAGGGATGCAACCCCGGGAAAACAAACTCCTATATTAAAGGTAAGTTATGGGCTTCTGACAGCAGTGTCTGTGAAAGAATTGTTTCTTGTAGACTGTTACCAGAACCCTCTGACGTATAGGTGATAAGCGCCTGACTGATTTGCTGTCTCCACAACGTATCGGCAGAGTGATGAAATAAGGAACAGACTTCACCTCATTCTGTCATAGACAAAACAGGTTTAGCTTCGTATTTGTCAAGATGCTGTTGAAGTACTTACAGATATACATTAGGCTATGCACTTACACTCTTCCTTTAATCTTGGTCACAAGAAAGACAAGATGAAGGGCCATGTTATGTATCACTTTGTTACTGTTAACTTATCTTGATTACGTTTCATCATCAAACAGTACGCCTGAAAGAACTAAGTAGAAATAAATAGAAATTCTTACTTCATCAGCGACGTGTGACACATGCATACAGCATAAATCACATATTTCCATCACAATAACCATATTCTAAACCAAAATAGTTTTCAAGTCTATTTTACTCCCAAACCCACAGAGTAACGACAATCCTAAAGTTGTGAAAGCCTTAGGGTACATTTTCTTGCCAGTAATTCTCTCCTCTTATCGTCTGAAATCAACATGCAATATCTACAGAATTCCCCTCAAGGACCCAACACATAGATATTTATCAATACTTGTCTCCACTCAGGGATTTGATTAATAATATATACTTAACTAGGTTTTGAGGATATTTAAGAAGTGCACTTTCTTTCGGTGGAAATAAAACACATATATTACAATATATCCAAACACTACCTGCTGCCTGAGAAAACTGATTTTATACTTTCGCTAGTTTGCAATGCGGAATATTTCTGAGGTGCACATGCAGCTCCAGGAAGATTGTTTTATCAAAGAGAACATCTGCTTTAGGAATCAAACAAGCATGAAACAGATTCCAGAGCATCAGCCGGGGCTGTGTGCTATGTATATGCACTGTTCTGCCCCAGTGACAAAACAATTCTGCCTGGATACTGGATGTAAAAGAAATTACCCAATACATCTGTTTCTTCAGTTTCAATATTCGTTTTACATAATCTATTTAGGTAACCTACTCTCTCTGCCAAAAAATTCACAACAAACTCCCATAAAAACACAAATATGCCCTCAGCCCTTGCTTCAAAACAGGTCCTTCCTTGTTGAAGGTAATGACTTTTTTGTATTGTGCAAATTTCATTGCAAAAAACGGAAAACGTGTAGGTCATGTTTTTATACAGCTGTGTAGCTCAGGATGAAGTGTTAAGTATCTTCTGAGCAATGGTGAAGGTATGCATAACTTATAACAGATGGAACAGTTGATCAATGTTGAATGTGTTGACATTTACACATATTACATTTCACATCACGCCTCAAAATATTAATACATGCTTAACTGGCATATGCATCATTCTAAAAACAAATGCTATGGTGGCTAAATTTTAACCTATCACCCCTTTCTCTGAGCTTGTCATATAACCACTGCAAAGGTAATTTGATACAAAATTGTCCGGCAGTTTGATGATGTATTAGATTCCCCCACCCCGCACAGACTGAGCATCTTACACACAGATGTGACTGAGTACTTGGTATAATGATATTACTAAAATGGTTGCCATGCATCAGTACAACTGAGCAATTGTAGAAAGACAAACATTTGTTGAAATGATGTACACAGACGAACCAAAAACTTTCGGATAAGATGTAAAAAATCTTTGGTACAATGGTGGGCTTAAAAACAGCTGAAGTATGCAATTCCTTACTTTGGATAATGAATGAATATATGCTCTGTCAAATTCTGATGTCCAGGAACTTTGACACGTGATTCATATATACATATATATCATCTATATGATGTGTAATGTCACATGTTTATTAAATGTTAAATCCTAAGTAGGATAAGGTCTCCAACTTGTAATTATATCTTTCACACATATACTACTGATAAAAATATTTATTCATCAGAAACTGGTAGTGATTATCCCATTGACTGAAGTGACTAAGTGCCGGGCCATGGACTAGCTATTCCTTTGACATGAATATTCATGAATGATTGCCAGATTACCAGTAAACTTAGGTCTGTCAGTAACATTTATACTATAGGAATGAAAAATCCAGTCAAGTGGCTAAAGTTTCTCTTTGCAAGTAGGCGGGTAAATTTGCTGTTTTGTCAATGCCCTCATATATACTGCTAGAAACAAATAAAGGATCTCTGAAAAATTCAAACATTCCTTTAATATTTCCCAGTTTTCCCGTAATATTTCCAAGTTTTTCATAAACTTTTTGAAAATTGGATATGAAAGTTGGAATGGTCCGTTTGTTTGTTGTACTCAAATGTCAAGTCAAAACTTCGTAGACAACAAATAGACATGTTTTTTAAACAATTTAGCATGAAATCATTCAAATTTATTCCAAGAAGAAACTTTGATTAACGATAATGATACAAATAGTGAGAAAGCAATAGAAATCAATCATTATCTATCAAGGAAGTATTTGACACAAGAAAAACTTCAGATTGTGTTGCAGTCCCAACAGGGAGAGGTAGACCACAATTGCCAACACAAAGACTGCTGTGTTCCTGGCAGCTACCCATATGTAAGACTGTACAATGGAAGACCACAGATGATGTAATGCTGATATACAAAGACAAATCCCTCTCAAGGGCTAGTTCAAAGCCATCATGGGAAAGAAAAAAAACTATTGAAAAACTACCATCTTTATCAAGTTCTGCAAGAGAACTACACTTCTCAGAGGATCGAAATCAAAGAGCATCTTTTGACAAACTAGCTGAAATGACTCATTGCACATTGAGGGTCTTCATGGGAGAGTGCTGTTTCAAAAAAGATAATTAGACTGTTTGAAACTCAGTATTACTGAAAACCATGAAACAATTGTTCAACCCATTTCCAGTGTTTCAAAGAATGCAACAGCAGTATTTCCCAGAAGTGTGTTAATGATCATCCTGGGTCACCAACCATACTTCACTTGTCTTTTGGGTGGGAGAAGTGTATGTTAGAACAGAATTCAAGCACTTCCATGAATGTGCATCAGGGCAAAAGAACATACCACACATAGAAATGTTTTTTGAGATAAAAAAGATTTTTGACACAACTGGCAAATCAAGTTGTTTTAAACTTCAGGATATTAGTCTACAGTCAAACTATATTTTGCCAAATGTTGATTGTTGATGTGTTGCCAACATGACACTGGACATAAAATGTTTATTAAAGATACCTGCAAGGAAGCTATGGAGTTGTGGCGCTGCAATCACTTGGCCACTGCTGAGCATAAATCCGAAACATATCGATCCTCAGACTTGTGCAATTGATTTTGGATAGAGAGATAGCTGTATCCCATTTTGAGCAAATAAACTGGTACCACTGTCCACCCAACACTGGCAGAGATGGATTGCAAATATCAGTGGATCAACTCCCACATACTGAGGATGGAGAAGTGAGCCGAATGTACAGAGGCACACCAAGTGTGGGGCTGTTTGTGGGGAACTGGACAACTGACTCCATGTATAAAGTATAATGTCTTTACAACAAAACAATACTGGAAGTATTTTATGATAAAATCCATGTAGGGTATTTGGTATTTTGAAACTTGAGGTAGATGGGAACAGCTGGCAGGTCATGCTTACCATTTTCAAAGACCACTGATGTCAACACAGATTTTCAGTGATCCAAGCACGTAATTTTCAAAGCTATTTTGAATTTTATGCCTAGGAAATCTCCTCCAGCTTATAATAGAGAAGTTCTCTGGTGCTTTATGTTTGATGTGCTGGGTGAAGTGGAGGTCCAGCTGCAGAAGGTGAATTGACAGTGATGTGTTCAAAGCACCTCCAAAAACATTTCAAAGCTTTGAAAGTAATTCATATTGACAGCTCTTTGTGTCAAATTCTAAATCTAAATATCTGAATCCATGGCTTCTCACACTTTTCTACTAGCCCTTTGACAAAGGTGGATTCAGACTTGAAAGTTGCCCAAACTGGTAAAAATATAATTTCTTGTTGAAGAAGTCAGTTGTTTCTTCAAATTCTAAACAACACAATGTTTTCATTACTTCACAGTTCATTCTACTTCAAAGAAACTTGTGCTTCTTTGATGGAATATTTAATGGTTCTTATTTGTTTTCAGTGGAGTAAAGCTATGAGCTATTCATGAAGGTCACATTTAGAATTTCATGACAGTGATTGTTATTGAATTGATGAAACAACATATTCACTCAGCAAAAGTTTCTAACAAGCTGTAAATAACAGAGACCAATAACACAAATAACAACACTTTCCTTTAATACTTGTACATGACATAAACATTTGTTTTGACAACACCTTTTAGCAGTCATTCAGCCTGGATCTAGCAGGAACAAAATCAATATCATGTTTAGCTCCTTGCTAGAAATCTAATCCTTTGCTACAAACAGTCACTTGTAATCTACAACTACCATTTGGGCATCTCAACAAAACCTGACACAACTCCTACAGCATCACACTCATGATACAAATGGAATTCTCCTGGACCACAGTCAGCCCATAACCACAAAACCAGAGGACGTAGTTCAACCTGACATCAGACTTCTCCTGGACCACAGTCAGCCCATGACCACAAAACCAGAGGACGTAGTTCAACCAGACATCAGACTTCTCCTGTACCACTGTCAGCCCATGACCACAAAACCAGAGGACGTAGTTCAACCTGACATCAGACTTCTCCTGGACCACAGTCAGCCCATGACCACAAAACCAGAGGACGTAGTTCAACCAGACATCAGACTTCTCCTGTACCACAGTCAGCCCATAACCACAAAACCAGAGGACGTAGTTCAACCTGACATCAGACTTCTCCTGGACCACAGTCAGCCCATAACCACAAAACCAGAGGACGTAGTTCAACCAGACATCAGACTTCTCCTGGACCACAGTCAGCCCATAACCACAAAACCAGAGGACGTAGTTCAACCAGACATCAGACTTCTCCTGTACCACAGTCAGCCCATAACCACAAAACCAGAGGACGTAGTTCAACCTGACATCAGACTTCTCCTGGACCACAGTCAGCCCATGACCACAAAACCAGAGGACGTAGTTCAACCAGACATCAGACTTCTCCTGGACCACAGTCAGCCCATACCCACAAAACCAGAGGACGTAGTTCAACCAGACATCAGACTTCTCCTGGACCACAGTCAGCCCATAACCACAAAACCAGAGGACGTAGTTCAACCAGACATCAGACTTCTCCTGTACCACAGTCAGCCCATAACCACAAAACCAGAGGACGTAGTTCAACCAGACATCAGACTTCTCCTGTACCACAGTCAGCCCATAAACACAGAACCAGAGGAAGTAGTTCACTCTAACATCAGACTTCTTCTGTACCTCAGTCTGCCTGCCCATAACCACAGAACCAGATGAAGTAGTTCAACATAACATCAAAAACAATAATCAATCTTGATTATGTCTTGAAGCAAGATTCCACTGGGTGCAAACACTAAATGGTGAACTGAAATTAATTGATGACAACAGGTGTTCCTGAAAATGGTAAGCATGTCTGGAAAATTTATATCTTCCAGTATGCAAATGTGGCCCAGTATGCAAAAATTTCATCTTTGAATAAAATGTAAAGGTCATGATATTGACAATATATTTGCTATTCAAATGCATATTGCTAAAATCAAGAACTTCCCATGAGAGCTGGACTTTCTTAAGAAAGAATTAGTTACCTTGAACTCCAGTGATTCCTTAATTGTGACTGACATGTTGGTAATATCTCCAAGTCTAGGTTTGGCCATGTCTGCCAGGCTGGGGTCTTCAGTACTGGTCAGTCTTTCATCAGTGTATTTACCTAGTAAAAATACAAAAAAACAAACATGTTGAAAGAAGGTGTTAAATATACTGTCTCCTATTATTTGGTTGGGCTCTTTGTCATATCTCTACAGTGATGATACATCCGAGTTTATAAGAAGAGAGGCTGAAAGGGAGTTAGGAAAGAGAGGGCTGAAGTTTGATTCCGAAAATTCATGATGGATTGTTGACTACTGTGATATGAAAGATTAATTTCAATAACATTCACTTCATTTTCGCTCTCGAGTACAAAAATGAGTACCCAAACTATGACATCTTTGACCGAAAGCACAGTATTTTAACAGATATTTATTTCTGTATTTATACATTCATGACATATTTTTGTTCCAAATGAAAATTCATCTTCTTGTTCCCAAAATGATATGATGATGTTAATATAAAAGCTTTGGAAAAACATTAATTCACTTTTTGAGGAATCAAACCATTTGAAACATCTGGAAAAGCTGGGTTATTTGGAAGTAGGTGTTACTATAGCAGAGTTATGAGTTAGAAACACAGGCATAGTAACAGAACAACTGTCAAGAGATATTAGTAAGACATAACATTTAGGCTTGGCTGAGCATATGGAAGAATGTAAGAATGAGTTAAGAAAATAATCATTACAATTACAGAGACACTTACAGCCAGATTTGATAGAATAGGGATAAAAACTGTTATTGATCATGTACATTAAAGGGTTTGAGAATGGAAATGCAAACAACATCTGGAAATAATACAGGAAACTTGAAGATGGTTTCATACATGTGACAAAGGAAATGGAAGATGCGTTGTCATTAACAAAAAGGGGGGATTTCAAGACAACAATATCGAATTATTTTCTCATAGATGGAGCAAGAAAAAACAGTTTTCAAGCTTTGAATGTTTGGAATAATGATATTGTTACTAGGAGAATGATTTCACCAAACTCCACAGAAACCTGCAGTGTACGAACTGCAAGAATCTATGCACTGACCAAACATCCAATGAAACTTTCCCTGAAATGTAAGGTATTTTCTCTGATCTTGGAAAATCACACTCACACACAGACAAGGAAATAATCATAGTAAACATGCAAAAACAAGTCTATGGTCCTAGTGCAAAATACTTGCCCCATGTCGATAAACATGTGTATGAACATTCCACTACAATACTCCTATCTGTATGGAACTGTGCTCAACTGGTCTTCATCATTAACATGGAGACAGACATGGCACCACTTGACAAGTTGTACCTATACTTTCAACTGACATACAATATTTTCTTAAATATAATTTCAGGTTGATGTTATAACTAAATCATCAAAATAGTATCATATCATTAAAGCTGAATAGTGAAATGGCACAGCATGCTGTGAGTCAATGTTATTAAAAGAAATTACTGCTACAAACAAAGGCCGAAAGGCTTAATTTGTACTGAATTGATTATTACACTAAAGCGTTGAAAATTGTTTATGTCATGCCTAACTGTACAATTCCTGTAAAGGTGCACCATGTTGAACTGCACACAAGACAACACACGACAAAACAGACAACACACAACAACGTCTTCTCAACCAGCCACTGTCCAGTTGAAGTAAAACACACAATATTTCTAAAGTGGGAAAAAATCATAAAAAATAACACTATCAAAATGCTGTGGTAAACTGAAAAAATAACGTCAAACCATGCCAGACTGGCGGCGCCAGCTCCATGTATTGGAGCTGGGTGCTGTGGAAACTTGCAGGCTATAAGCATTGCCAGTAACATGTCATGAGCTAGGGCTACAGGTAGAGTAACAATACAACTATCAAGGGCACACCCATATACTTATCTGCTACCGGAGACTCTGCATGGTCAGAATCTTCGTCTAAAATCAATTAGAACTTTTCAATGAAGCTGACTGCTTCCAGTGTTGAAGTAATGTTATGAATAGAAAATGATTTTTGCATACAGGTTTCTCTTCAACCATTGATTAGCAGGAAACAGTGACAGCATGAGTATCGTTTTCCAGCCTTATTGGTAAAAATTCTTCCATTAAAACTGGAAAGGTAAGCAATGATGTCACATCATACAAGAAACTGTAATGAATGTGAAGAATACGATCCTGGTTATCATCTCTACAGTAGCTATGTGTTCATCAGTGTACTCCCAGATGAAGAACCTGCTGTCAGAAATGTCAGATGTAATACAAATTCTAGACAAGGATCACACATCAATAACACTCTACAAGGCAAAAAATTAATCTTTCAAACTTTTAATTCTTCAGGGAAACGGCTTTCAAATATTTTGTTGGAACATCAATTCTGACGTAACACTAGGGGATCCTGCAATTACAAAGATTCACAAGGCATGAAACTTGAATATGTGAGCTGGTGGTGGGAGTGACAGGGACAACCCATGGAAGCTTCATGAAATTTGTGATGAGAACTCATTCAACCATTATAAATAAAAAATGTATGTGCAAATGATGAAAAAGACATATTCTTTCACTGTCCTGTGTTACAAGAATTATCAATCAAAAATGTATGTGCAAATGATGAAAAAGACATATTCTTATTCACTGTCCTGTGTTACAAGAATTATCAATTAAAAATGTATGTGCAAATGATGAAAAAGATATTTACTTTCACTGTCCTGTGTTAAAAGAATGTAATTCCCATATAAAAAGTTAATGATACAGTGACAAGTGTTCAGGGTCACAAGGACAAAACGTATAGGCAACAAGAGATCTTACAGAAAGACACTATACATCAGAACACAGGGCATTGTACATAACATTCCTTTGACAAAGATGGTAACAACAGAGGAACAATGGTATCCAGTGTGATGGTATTGGTGAAGAAAAGCTATTGATCTCATGGGAGCGCTATTGTTAATCTTTAAGGAACAATGGTAGCCATTTTTCAGCTTGCCAGGCACACCATATCCCATTATCCATCATAATTATCACATCTCACAGCCCTCTAATATCCTCCAGAAACATTGCACCATATCCTAACACTTCTACACATATATGGCAGTTCTGTGATGTGACTTGTTCTTTAGGCTGATGTGAAAGGTGCAAAATCAGCCATCATAACAATATATCATACAAAAATGGCCTAAGGTGTCAGGATGAAAATCAACCTTGCTCATGCTGATAGCAATTTCAGTACAAAAGGAAAAATGCTCCAGGTGATGGTAATATAGGTTTATGTGCTCTTGTGAAATACAGCATTTACTGCAACACATGGCTAGAGAAAACATGAAGTATTTGAAATGACATGTCCAATAAACATTGCTTTCTTCTTTTTCATAAGACACATGATAACATTTCATAGACAACAAACTTTACCATTCTCAAGTACTACCACAGTCTAATAAGCAGCAGTTTTCATTTCCCAAATGACTTTTTAAAAAGTGAAACACCTAATCAAAAGTCATTGCCAAAACATGTTCAGGCACATGTTATTCATAATCCCATGTAAACAGTGCACATCTGCCATCAAAGCACACACCAAGTATTCTCTTTAGAACAGTGTCCTTGCACTTATTAACTTCACTACAAGAGTGAGTAAGTTTAGTTTTACACCGCACTCAGCAATATTCCAGCTATATGGCGGCGGTATGTAAATAATCAAGTCTGGACCAGACAATCCAGTGATCAACAACATGAGCATCAATCTGTGCAATTGGGAACCGTAACATATGTCAACCAAGTCAGCAAGTCTGACCACCCGATCCCGTTAGTCGCCTCTTATGACAAGCATGGTCGCCTTTTAAGGCAAGCATGGGTTGCTGAAGGCCTGTTCTGCCCCGGGACCTTCATGGGTCTCCCTACAAGATATCCTGCAAAAAGAATAGAAAAAGTTACCCATGATGATATACTTATCAGCATATCAAATCTTCATCTCACTGAGGCAAAATAGATTGAATATTTCATTAGAACTGTGACAAACTAACATCTGCTTTTCTTTGTATCTTGTTAAGTTATCACAACACTTTGATGAATTTCCTTTAATGGCAATGTACAGCCTGTAGAGCAAGACACAATCTGAGGATAATTATTAACGATGCAACCATATCTCCTGCCAGCACCACACTGAACCAGAAACACAATCTTAATGACAGTAATAATACTGTAACTTCTGCCAAGAATGTGTGGTTTACAGTTACTACTTTGACCAAGTAATTAGTGTTGGCTCAAGAGAGGGTTTTGGAGTGTTTTGACTCATCAAATTCAGTGATGACCCCCTCTATTTTACATCTGCCCATCTATTTAACATTGGAGGGGGTCCAGAAACAATATTTTCATCAATTTGGACCCACTCAAAATTTCACCCAAATCTAACACTGAGTAATGTACTTACACAGAGATATAAACACTTAAAAATTACTAGATGTTATATGGAATATCTAAGAAAACAGGCATGCTGAGTTTAGCAGCAGGCCTAACCACTGCAGTACACTTTCTAAAGTTATCAAACATTTCAAATAGCATTGATCTTATTCTGTATTAATAGTTTTAGTGCGGTATCTAATAAACATAGATCAAGGCTAAGAGGAATACAGCAAGTTGTAACAAAGATGAGAACTTTCCTCCCTCAAGAAAAGGTCTGAACTACATAAATTCTTGAAACTTTTAAACAGGTTTCTACTTTGTGCATCACGTTCCCATACAATGGACACATTAAGTACTTGTTGTAAACACACATCAGTATATATCTACAGTTTCAGCACAAACTGCCTTAGCTGTGCTGTAAGTCGGCTTGTGTTAAAAGAAAATGCGACATATTAACTGTGGACAATTCACATGAATCTTCCAGGAGATTGGAACCAGAAGTGGAGGTCATTCAGACTGCACATAATAATCCTCTACTTTACACTTAGGTTACATATGTGAACCTTTAAGACACATTCTTCAACCTACCTAACAGCTGTTAGGTTTGGTTATGTACATTGATCCATTAAAAGTCTGCAAATCCAATGATATCAAAGTCAACATAGTTTGCTGCTGTCTATGCTCTTCTGTAGAGCTCAGTCTCCTTGGTTTTCGCAATGACACGTGAGAGGAATTTAAAAGTGGTCACATAGTCTACTATTACATTTTTTCACCTTTTTCTTCACAAGAAGACAATCTTGTCACCAGCTCCACTGGTGTTTCTCAGGGTTAGACAGCAAGACCCAGTGAAAAGAAAAAGGGGATTGCAATTGTCTTCTGCACCTAATATAACTACTAGTCTTAGATGAAATCTAGGTGATCTAGATCTATTTCCCAGCAAATGCAATGCCCTGAGAAACATGGACCATCAACAAGGGATGCTCATTGACTGATATTTAATGGCTCCTCCAAATGTAATGGCAATTTTCAGATGAACGTGATGCTACTCAATTGATTGAGGATCTCATCAGACTGCAAGGAATCAGTGCAAATGATTGCAAATAAAAGAAAAAGATCTGATCAATCTTAATTTTCAGCCTAAATAAATGACAAGTTCACACATGACAGAAGGATGACATCCCAGGAAGAGACAGATATTGTAACACTGTGATGAAATCAATCATTTTCAGAAAATGTTTCTCAGTGTCCATGAATAATGGTATGATATACTACTCAAAAAACATTAAGGACTAACTGATTCACTCACACTGCTAAAGTAAATTTGTCAAAGCATGACAGATTCAGTTCAGCTATATGAATGAACAGGTTGGTCCTTAACATCTTCTACCATAAAAGGGTACCTGCAAAACATTAATACTTGAAAACTTTTTAATCAATAAAATTTCATGACTCATAATGTACATGGATAGGTTTCTCTTTTTGAACTCACCATGACACACAACGTTCCATTTGTGAAAACCTTCAGGACAAAATGAAAGTCTTGAGAGGCCTTCAAAGACTCTCTGCATAACAATAAGTTATTACACAGGAGATTCACTTGTAAGGTTTAGAAGATCTTCCACCAGTCACTGTTTGGGTCTGATCAATGTCTAACCCAATATATTTGTTGCTCATCATAAGGATTTGTTCAACCCAAGGAATTCTTTAAGGGGAGTTTCAAGACGTAAATATAATGCAATCAATTCAGTAATGTGGTTGGAAACATCTTTGTAAATGAACAATGGTAATAAAGGTAATCTTGAAAAACATTTTTACCATAAGGTTCCATATCAAATTTTGGCATCAATGAGCAATTTTTTTTGTTAATTCTCATGAACAGAAAAACAGCAAATCAAAGTCTTATATTTAATTGTCTATTAAATTTTTCAATTTTTATACAAATGTAGCACAGCTCTCTTTTCTTACACAGCTACAAGTAACAGAACTTTGTTGATTTCATTCACACCTGTGTTAGTGACACCTTTAATGACTTTACCTCAAACTTTGTGTTATCTACCCCACACAAAAACAAAAGTACACTCAGCCTGTTATTGTTCCACTCCGTGCCTAATGGTAGTAACAACATCTTTCTGCCAGTAAATTCTGGTGAAAGAGTATGTGCACAGACTGCAGCTATTCCCTTATTACCCTAACAATCCACCCTTAGCGACCGATGTAAAGAAGGAAATGGTTCATGTCCTGAGGTAAGGTGATACCTTTCATAGTTTGCTGATACATTTAAAACACAGTCTTTTCAAACACAAATCATCCGTCACTTGACACACAATCAAGTCCCTTGCTCTACAGAAATTCATTCTATCTCTGACACACAATCAAGTCCCTTGCTCTACAGAAATTCATTCTATCTCTGAAATCCTATACTTGCCATGTGATTCTTCAGCATAATTTTCACCCAAAAAAGTACTAGAATTTGTACTTTACAGAGGAAGTGAAACCCCAAATATGACATATGTTGCAAGTTTCTAAAACTTCTATATTCTACAGAAAAAGAGCACCACAATGAAAATGTAAGAAAACAAGCATTTTAATACTGTGAAGTTGACAGTGAAAGTAATTAAAACTAACAAGCCAAAGTGCAATTAGTATATTTATGCATCAGAAGACTGACGATAGGTTCAAACATTCTCCTTTGTCATCAGTCATTAATCATCTCTGATACCACAAAAATAATCACCCTATTTAGGTATGAAATAAGTACTAAATGGGAGAAGCCATGAATTCCATCTGAAAAAATGTCTATATCCTTTTTCTTTGCCCTATAATGTTTGAAAGTTATGAGTAATCACAGATTTGTAAAATTCACTAATTCACTGGTGTAAGCTGAAATATAAATCAGGCTTGCTGGACCAATAAATCATTTAGTACCAAACTGTACCAGACAATTTTCCAGAAATCGTGCTGATATAATTCACTCATGGGAAATCCAACCCAGGCCCTCAGTGTGATTAGAGAATACTACTCTACCCTTCCTCCTTTATTTATATATGTCTAAATTTCCATGATTTGTTTTTACCAGAAGATGACTGACACTCATTATCAGATGCTGTGTTAAGAGGCGCTATTGATGAGATTATTTTAGTTTTCTTTCAAAACTGGTAGCAAATAGAACCAAATGAATGGCACTGATAGCCAGAGCATACTCCAAGATGTCAACCCCTTACCACTATGTCAAAGAGTTTTAATGAGAAAGTACTTCTGACAATGTTAGAGTCAAGAGCAATAGAGAGAGTTTCAGCAAACAGAGCAAGGTTGCTCCACTTTGCAGTGGCAGATGAATAATCATCTCAGCTTGTAGATGATAGGGAAAAGAAACAAGGGGCCTAAATACCTAGAATCTTGGCTGTTGATCAAGACACACTTCACAAGAAACACATGAGAAGTGTCTCAATGAAGAATCACAGTCAGATCTCTGGGTCTTAAACTTCACCGTTTATGTTGGATTGGATGATTAGTACTTGATGTCAGTGCTCTAAAACCATACTGAACGTCTTATCTTGTTTTGTGCTTCAATGTCACAGTCCATAATGACTGCAGTTTCACTAGAATTGTGAAATATAAGCTACATGAGCCAATAAAATGTAAAGTGGTCACTTATGATACAGATCTCTTCCCAAATTCTGTTCCATTATGATACAAACCTTCTCTGCTATAAACATAATCACATTCCCACTTTACTGTACCATGGAACGCTTCAAGTGAAGAGAAAGTCATCATAGGGAATCTTGGAATACTGTAGATATCACAAAGTTTTCTCATGGTCACAACCAAACACTCAGCAGCTACCCTTGGATTGAGCTAATGAGCACTTTAGCTGATGACGGAAAACCCTTTTACGGCTTGACAAGAACACTGTGGTAAACAAATCCAGAAAGCTACAACATGCTACCTACACAGATTTCCCATCAAGAATGTCCAGCACACATCTTCAGTAGTTGAACCGTGTTCCAAGTATTATGAAATGAAGCAACTCCACATACTTTGTTCTGAAGAAAACTACTTCAGAACAGTCAGTATTCTCTCAAAATGTAATACCCAAACAACCATAACATTTCCATTACATGAGTTCATTCTTGATAACTGAAATACCTAAATATAAAATCCATTATTCCTCCATACAATTAGAAATTATCTTCAACAATATCAGTTACAAAGCATAAAAAGTGATAATTAGTTGTGAAGCAAACATGTGGGAATACTTGAATGACAACTGCTATTAATTGCTGTAATCCAGGAGAAATCCAATGCACTTAAAGGAAAGATTATTTTTGAATGATGTGCAGATAGTGATAGCAAGAAGAAAATTAGTGTGAACTTAAATTACACATTCTTGTGTTGATGGCAGGTGCACAGGAAATACAATCATTTTGCTAATATGAGCAAAGGCACAATTTTTCCTGTGAAACAATGCTGATTACGTGTCACATGCTGCAAATAGCATTCTTCAGAACTTTTAAAGGCATACATTATTGTATTTATCATATCAATGTGTGGTAACAACAGACAGCTCAACAAGTGGGGCTCCTGTGTCAATTAGTGAATGAATAAATGTTGTTTACGCAGTATTACAGGCAAACAAGTGATCACCTCCGGGTTACAATGACATGCCAAGTCACTTAGTCCAACCATTGAATCCACTGTTTGACAACAATACATATGACAGCACCCAGAACATAGTTCAGTCCTTCAGATAGTAGAGGACAGCAGTAGCTACTCACATTGTTTTCTCACATGGCAATCATGCCATCCCACACCTGGTGTCTCTGGCTCAGTCTCTAGTCACTGATCAGTGTGGGTTTCTGAAATCACTTACATTTTCTTTGTATGTGTTTGCAATGCACATGAATACCTTGCAAGAGTTAACCCTTCAGCTTGCCAGTAACACAAGACATGAAAAGTTATGGAAGAGTATTAAGATGATGAACATAATTTGGAAGAAGGTACTGATCTTGCAGTTATGTTATTCATCATGCATTTTGGCATATTCAGTGTGTGTGAATATGCATTAGTGAATATCCCTAATAAATAGGAAGTAACTTACTCATGTTGTTTCCATCTACTCTGTTTTCACTGACTGCTGCCATACCTCAACAGATTTCACTCCATAATGTACAGTTACACAAATATAATTTACAGTAGAGGTCTAGCTAGAGCAACAAATCTTATTGTTGTGTGTGTATAATACATTCAGCACATCCGATTATATCTGGCAGTGCAGTCATCCAAAAGTACAAAACTCATTTTTCTTACATTCCCCAAGGCCTGATTAAGGTCGAATATTAAGATCTTGCATAATTCCGCCCATGCTGAGATAGGAATGCATATTAATGCTAACCACTACTAAAAGCATTGTATACAAACTTTGTGCATTGTCTAAATTTGCTCTTGGAGCAGTCAATGTGCTTGATAACTCCATGAATCAAGGATCACCCTTGGGTGCATAGCTAACCATTCTGAACTGGCCATGATGAATTAATGGTTACAAAAAGATTGATCTAGATAGTGAAACCAGAGCTGGTGAGTCAGAGCCTTAAGACTACACTCCAGCTAATCCACTTCCACTGGGATAACTACTCAAGGTGGTGAGGAACGAGGTCTTAAACACTTCAGGATGTAAATCCAGTACAAAATACACAGAAAAACAAGAAACAAAATCTGAATGCAAATACAAATGTTTTGCCAAATAACTTACAAGTGCATTATCACAAAGAGAAAATTAATCTATGTAACCCACACCTTTATTCTAGAAACAATGAGAAGCTTTTCCGCTTGAAGGTAACTATTTACAAATGCTAAATACCCCATGGAGAATATCTGAGAATTTATATTCAGGTTTGGTAATAAAACATCTTAATCCTGTCAATTTTATTTGCATGATACTTCCAATTGTTTGGCTAGTTCTGGAAACTATGTTTCTCAACTGAACTGAGTTCACTGCTTTATAGATTTGCAAGCAGATACTTGCATGATATAAAATTGCTAAAACCATAACTTGCAAGATAAATATTGATTCAGCAGAGACTGTTTAGGGGTAGTGAACTGCACTTAACACACAGGAAAATGACATTATTATACAGTGTAAAATATTCCTCCTGGAAAACTCAATTGAAAACACACTGTTAATTATTTCAAATGTACTTCTAATCAAGTTTTTAAATTTAGGTCATAATCAGGATCATATATTGCTGTCCAGAGAGAAGTATTCCTTCATATCATCAATAGAGACAATAAGGAAAGCAAAGCACATAACCTTACAATGATGCTGGGAACTGTCAAGTCAGTGGTCCTCAATGAACCCATGATGTGTGTGAAGCAAAGCATGGTGTTGATGCTGTGGTAAATCCTAACAACAACTGAGCCAGCATATCTTGCAAAGTATTTTTCTATGACCTTCTCCTCGACATATGAATCATACCTGCCATTTCAAAATCGACCATAAATCCCTGTTACACCACCTACACCTTCAGGACAACTTTATCTGGGTATCTGTTATATAAACTTTATATAAACCAAGAACACCCACAGGTTATTTCTGCCTACTACGACAATATTTCACAATGTTGCCATTTGTCATCAGTATCTACCAGCCACTAAGTTGCCTGCAGAGCTTCATCAGGCAGTGACATTTCGGCATATGTGATCAAACAGTGCAAGAGCTGCCGCAAGAGAAGAGCACTGGTCACTCAACTTCCATGAACCTCTCATCTGATGGACAAATACCACTTACATATTGCCTATCAGAAAGACCAACACAGGCTTTGTCTCTGCTTCCTGCAGTTAATGACCAGGGATGTTCTTGTCCTGCTCACTGTGGACACACCATGATGCCAGGAGAGGACATAATTGAAACTATTTACCTCAGGACGGAGGAATCCCTGCAAGAGGCCTGGCTTTTCTCAGTAGGAGGAAACATCACAATTTTTCTCGATTAATCTGGCAACCTAGTGATATATACTTCACTCTTAGATTGTACAGACTTGATGAAATATGATGTGAAAATGGAAGATATCCCATGTGATGTCTATATTTTTAAACAGATCTTGCTGATAAAAACAAAACCAGATCAATTCCAGATAGATGATGTTAGCCAATAACTTGCCACAAGATCAAAGTCTAACGGTAGCTCCTTGCATCCTACAGTAAGCTCAATCTGAAAATTATTTCTTGGTATATTTCCTGAATACAGATCACACTCCAGTCTGTGCATCAAATCAATGAACAACAATGAAATTAATTCTGAAATAAAAGCAAAACAAAAAGATGAGCCAGAGATATAGGCCATGTTTAGAACCTGTACAAACGTGCACTTTCTTCCTTTTGGGCTTGTGTACTACAGTAACCATTGGTGGTGAAGGTCATAATGATATTAGGACTGAGACAGACCACATCAGTCTG
The DNA here is from genome assembly GCF_037392515.1 of Haliotis asinina. NCBI lineage: Eukaryota > Metazoa > Mollusca > Gastropoda > Lepetellida > Haliotidae > Haliotis > Haliotis asinina. The sequence continues at coordinate 3,216,930 of NC_090287.1, read as the reverse complement.
TTTCATGCTTTAGGCCTCCCTACAATCATCCCTCGGTGCAGTTTACAGCTGGTGATTAAATAGGGTTTTACTGTGTATTCTTAAAAAGGTCAAGTATTGTTTCAGTCTCATTAAGATCAGATCTCAGTCCTCGCTACTGCAAAACAAAGATCTGAGGACATCCCACAACGGGTCACGTCAGATTGACCTTTCAATGGACCATTCACTGTGTCGCCTACTGGGTTATTAACGGGACAGTAGAAATACATTTTCTAACTATACAATCTTCTAAAGGTTAACACAGAGTGTTTCACATGACGGACATGGGCTTTATGACTTCATTCTGTCAAAATCCTCATGCATCTCTTGCTTTAGGACAGGTAAAATTTGAAACATTTGAAATGGAAGAGACTTTCCAAAGCTCTTATAAGACGGATACAGTCTTATACATACGGTGATGTATGGTAATATATATATTCAAGAAAGGTACTTTACCTTTTGGTTTTCTAATTCTGGATAGAGACCTTTCTAAACTTTGTATCAAATGTCTTTTCATGGATCAATAAAATTCTGCAAAGACTACTTTGACATGACCTGTTAAGGGATGTCCACAAAACTTTCACATAAGCAAAACTCACATCTGATCTGAACGATGCAGTATTGTTTAGGAAATGAGATGCACCATTTCCTAAACAATACTGCATCGTTCAGATCACATGCGAGTTTTGCTTATATGAAAGTTTTGTGGACATCCCTTAACGTCATTACACACTGAAAACTTTGCTGCTAATTAACGTTGTTACTGTTTTTTAAACACACCTTGCAGGCAATCAGCAGACTGTGAAGTAAGACACACTGAGTCGGTATACTACTGTTCTCTATTACCCTCTCACAACACTGTCCCTGCCCCAAGTCCTGTACACGGTGTGAAGGCTGAATGAAATAAAACTGTTTGTCCTTCATGGACTCAAGATTAAATGTAAGAGGTTGCCAATGATTGAACAGAAAGCCAATATTTCTGTGACAGAGAGCGCCTTCCAATGTCCATGCCAATCCATGAATCCCTGAACAAGAGAATTAATCAGCTCACATGGTCACTTCCATTGAAGTCCCCGTCAGTACCGACTAGCACTGTGGTCATTATTCAATCTGCTTGACATTGCAGGGTTAAACTTGGCGGCAACTACCTAGTGTACCATATGCGAGAATATAGTTTTACCAGTATTCCAACAAAATCATGGTGGGGAACACCAGAAATTATAAGACGTAAAAAGTAAAATTTTGATTTACTGTGAAAATTTCAGAGTATGACCTTGGCATGATCAGCTAAACCTTTGATCACAACGCTATGCAGTCCCACATCTATAGCTGACAAGTCAGTATGATTGCCAATGGTTTGGGAGAAAATGCCCGCTTCTTGTCAAAGAAATGATACATAGATGTTGCAGTAAGTTTTTAGACCCCTGCTTTAAAAGATGTGTTTTCACTGTCTTGGGTGATCCACCATCTTGGCGTGAAATTGCGGAGGTAGCTGTTTTCGGTGAGACATGGCATATAACTTTTGAAAGTATGGTCCGATTGTGACCATTTGTAGCTCATTTCGTATGAAAACTTTTGATCCATAGGCCTCAACCTATATATATTAAAATAAAAATTAAAATATTTTATGTGGTGAAATCTAATTTTGATTGAGGAGGGGGTGGTTTCATGGTTACATCCATTTCCTTTTTATACAGAACTAGGGTAGGGTCTATACACCCATATGTCTACCACTGTTTCTACTTAAGACACGCCCCTGTAGATTTATGCAATTGCTTCAGTATTTGTTTGCAATAATCAAGAACTTCAGCAAATGGTGCAGTATCTTTTATGATCACACCGTCATCAGACAAAAACTAACAGAAGTAAATTCTGGAAAATATATATGTCAACAATACTATACCTTTTTCTAATACCAGCTGTATACTTTAGTACGAGTATAATACATACCAGTATCATTACACTTTTATCTAATACTGCTATATAAGATTAACAGTAAACCTGCAGACACCCTCACAGCCTCTCATTTCTACTTTATAGGAGGGCAAGTAACTGTTTGCGATAACACTGGATAGTAACTGCTTACTGCTTTTGGTCAGAGGTATACATCTGGTTGTACATAAATCTACGACTATTGTCTGCGAGTGCTTTTTGTCAGAGAGGTATGTATACGTGCATATCTGGTTCCACATAAATCTACATCTTTGGCTTACTCATCAAATCTGTTGTGAAGAAACCTAGACCAATCTATAAAACTATCTATAAAACTATCTAAAACTACCAATCTATAATCTGATAAAACTCCTGTCCAAATGTAGAAAGATGTCTACTTTTAAAAACATACAACACAAATTTCTCCTATATGTAATATCACCGGATCATGTGCATATAAATTAGGTCTACAGCTGTGAAGAGCTACATGTTTACATGGGTAAGGTTCCACTACACACTAACATTTAGTCTGACAATACACCAGTTTGGTATACAGAAACAACTCCATGTAAGTGGAAAAGTAGAAACTGTGGAAGTTCTAGATATGATGCTTAAATGAACTGAAGATCACAATGTGTTGTGCCAAATAGTTGAGACACTGCCAAAAATACTTCAGAAAATTGTTGCAAATGCTGGCAATAGATAAGCACAAATATGTGTTTGGTTTCTGGATAATTGTGAATTAAAAAGACACACCATAAAACAAGTGAACCAAATTGACATACACAAGAGAGATTAAGCACTAGAAAGTGTGACACCGCCTGACAGATCTGCCAGAAAAACCCTGTGAACACATCTGTCTCAAACAGTCTAATGCCTTTTACTAAGAACCTTGAAGGACAGTCAGTTTACATTTGCAAACCTTGAGCTTTCTTTTGATTAAAATACCAGATTCATTTCCATGTTTACTCGTAAGTATTTTCATACCCCTAAGATAACTCAGTGTCTGGGTCCTATGGCATACTGTAAACAGCCAAATTTTCGCAACCATTTAATTTTTGCGAATTTTGCGTCAGACTTCACATGAGAAAAAAAACACGCGATAATATAGATATATCATACACTCTATTCAGGTAAGAGAACAACACAAAAACAATACAGGTGTCATTGCTCAATCACGTGCCACCGCTGGGCTAATCTGGATTAACACGGCTCAATCACGTTCTATTTTCATTGCTCTAACACCTAACGATTAATTCTGAAATCAATCATATTAATTTGTGTTGTTGAATCACTTCACAAATCTTTTTATTTTGTAACAGCTCAATGGTCACGAACCTACGTGTCGTGTAAAAACATTTACAGACGCCCCTGTGTCAAGATCACCTCTCGAAAATAAGAAGGCGCGAAAAGGTTTAGTGACCATCAGTTGCGAAAATTTAAAGGTGCAGAAATAAGACAGTTTACAGTATGTATACTGATGCATATATTCAGCAAGTAGAATACTGACCACTTATAAAGCACATACAACTACATGTCCAATCTTGTCTATGTATTTCTCCTGAAGCTCCACCATGTACATGAGAGGGAACTAACATACTGTTCAGTTCACAATTTAAGTAAAAATCCCAATAGATTTCAGTCTTTGAGCTGCACTCAACTGGCTCTACTTCACCCTTTTATGCAGGGATTTGATTTCGTCTTACTTCAATAGACCAGCAATAGCTAATGATAAAGTTCTGCTTGTATGACTTTTTGTTCATCTTGAAATAAAACTGTTGTGAAATTGTGACACGAATGACTTAAATAAAAGATTTAGCCAAAAATCATTCACACAATGGCGAAAGGCCTGGGACAAGTTGATGCAGCTACGGACATGTACAAGAGTGGTTCCAAAACCTTCAGTAAACATGCAATTATGATTTCTTATTAAAATGTCCCTGCTCTGTTAACTTTATAGGTGAAACTGAAACCTATGTCCTAAAGGAAGGGCAATGAGGAAAAATCTCATTATCAAGCAATAACTGAGGGAGTCTACAGCAAATATCATCAGGCATCATTCCAAGTATCAAGCAGGCACTAACTCTGTCCTGTTATACACTGACTATTCGATAACAACACCTACATAACACTAAGTGTGTTTGCTGATGACATTCCATTAATAAAACAGTAAGTGATCAATCCTGAAATTCCCAATACACATAATATTCATATGTCGTACTAGGAGACCTTCAATAGCTTATGCACAACTGACCTCACACAGTTCACATGCAACCCCATACAGCTGACACCGACTAGCAACACCTCTGACATCAATACATATCTTTACACCTCTGACATATATGCATATCTTTACACCTCTGACGTAAATACATATTCTTTCTGCCATCTACAGGAGGGAAGCAACTAAATGACCTGTCAGATTTGTGACAGAGAACAGTCAATATATACCCTAACAAGCCAATGAGCCAGTTCCTTTCTATCCTGCAGCAAAACATCTTTTCCCAGTGAGAACCTGATGCTAGACATGCAAATCCTTCCAAGTTGATGAGGTCTTTCATGCTACTCATTACAGAATGAAAATGGGCAACCATGACTGCTTACTAAGCTAATGCAAAACTTGTTAGTAAAGGAACAGACTCACAGCTATAACCACGATGGAAGAGGGTAGTGTTATGTACTTGTATAGCATTTCAAGCTCAAGGCAGATAAATTATTCACTATTCAATATAAAGTTTGAAGCTGATAAATCAATTGCATAATACTGAATATCAATCAGAATGAGAAACAAAGAAGTCTTTTTGAAAATGTTCCAGACACCAGAAATTGCATTACTGGAAGTCACCTTTTAACCTTCCGCAAAGATACATCAATGAATGTTTTCTGTGAGTGAAACATTCCACAAAGCAGTCTAAAATTTCCCCATACAACAGCACTGGAGCAGACCCATCACCTGCCTAATCACAATGTCCGCCTAATCACTATGCCATGCACCTCATGGTACATAATTGTGCGGAGCACAAGAAATCACGTTTCTAGTGGCTATCTACAATCACTGGGTGTACCAACGTGAAAGGTTGATTAGCTTGATTTGCTGGGGAGAGTGTTGGTGATTATGATGATAAAAACACAATCTTTACTTATAACCAGGGTACTACGTCACATACCCACAAGCAAGAGATATCAACCACAAAGCTTTGTCCTTTAGACAGGATACATGCTCACATCTACAGTATAGCAATGACGATAGCATCTTGTCAGCTGTACAGACACAGGTGTTAGTGCTGAAATTGAAGACAGCTGTTCATGGAGTCCATATTCAGCACTTCATCAATATTTTGAACTCACAAACACATAAGTACTTATCTGCTATATAATAGCATAGAAGATTTTTTACTGAAAAAAACCCCCAAAACAACAATTTACATGACATCGGAATCCACGTACATTTATATAAGGAGGTCATGCACGTAACAATAGGTTTCTTTCATCTCTATTGTGTTTTTGATATCTTTCAAGCCAATGTATATACATGTACTGTATAGCAGTACTTCCACCATAAACTCCTGTGAATTTTTTCAATAGAAGAAGACAAATTTATATGGAAAACTGAGCATTACCTGAACCTTTTCGAACCAAGTATGGTTCATCCAGGACGACAGTGAAGACTTCAGATTTCTCGTACTCTTCATCATCAATGATACGTATCCTTATCTCTTGTCTGAAACAAATAATAAGAAAACATCAGTGACCATGTGAAACATTGAAGTTATAAAAACAAACACGTTTCATCCAGAAATGTAAAGGAAAATAAATTACAAGCCATCCGAACAAAGACTGTGAAACCCTATAAACAACTTGACTGAAATAATAACATGGGATATCCCGAAAATGTTTTTCTCAATCATTTTTCATTATATTGTCAGAAACAATTAATCACAATCTTGTGCTCTCTGACAAGTACAAAGAAAGTCCTTCTATCATGCATTAAGGCAATGTATTAATAACGTTAGGCCCTTAAGCTTTAAAGTAGGACCTGACGACTTTCTTTATGGGGTGTTTATATTTGTATTCCATCTTTTTTGACATCACACAATCAGGGACATAGTGCAAACATAGGAAGTAGCAAGCACCTGAGAGATTACCAAGAAATCTTGTTTTGGTTTTTATGACAATGCCAGCTGTTCACTAAACAGGTAAACATGTCCTGTAGTATTGATAGAATTCAATATGAATGAAGGTCAAGGAGACTGTTTCAGTCAAGCTACATCTGTGCATTTAATTGTTTTACACATTAGACAACAAACATTTCATTCCACACCACTCCAAACCCCCCTCATTACAGGTCTTATTCAATAAGAACATATCTCCAAAGATACAAATTTATGATAAAATGGATATAGACTTGACTTAGCTTATTTCTTTATTCAGAAGGGTCTGAAAGACAAACTATCTATAGAATTACTAATGTTTGTTTCCACAGACAAAAATATTTACAGAGTAAATAACAACATAAAAGGGCTTCTCATGAAGATAGAGGGACATATCCCCCACCATAAAGATACAGAGACATATCCCCCACGATAACCTGCAATGAGTGACACAATTAACACTGCAATGTTCATTACAACAAGTGAGTGTAGTATTTCGGGTCTACCAGTGGGATCAAGGTAAGTAAGTCTGGAATCTGAGCTCTCCTTCTCTATCGTATTCTATATTGATAAAGGTTTAACTGATTTGGTTCTTAAGTCCTCAGCAGATAGTCACTAATGAAAACTCTTGTCCATCTGCTTGCCTCTCAATACAGGCAAGTCCTTCCCTGTGTTTGCGTAGATCGTAATTACTGCCTACGACTGCAGTAAGCCGCGCACTGCTGTTAAACATTTTTTCTCACATTTTTTCTCCATGTTAAACATTTTGCCTACATGTTCCTTGGCTCACATATTCATTAACACATGCATGTATAACCATGTCTGACCATATATGGTCAAGTTATCACCAATATCAACATAGGACGCAGTCTTTCATGCTTCTTGAAGTAATATCGCAATGATATCAAGACAGGTTTAGATGGAACACCAATAACCATATTTCAGGTCAACAACATAAAATCAGTGATATTGTCCAATGACCTCAGTCTTACCATATATGGAATTATAGATTATGTGTCAAGTGCAATAAAATCAAACAGTTATTGGCACAAGGATTGTGTGTACAGCCTTGATACTATCATGTCTGTTGTGTCACTTTTGGCACATGTCAAGGCAAGATGTCTCCACTGTGACTTGCATACATAGTACAGCAAGAATCAATATCAATTAAGTGGTGTCATGGCGATCAACTTCATCGTGATGGACTTTTATTGTTGTGTTGGATACCCTAGTCCATCTACTTACATTACATTGAACAGGGATTGGTAATTTCATTCCAGTTATTGGAAGTGAGGTCTGGGATGTCAAATGAAGAAGACAGGAAACATTTGTTGAAAGGTAATAAAGACTGGCATTTTGCTTGAAATTATTCAAAAAAGGGCAGAATGTCATTGTCTACCACAGTTAAATAAGAAAGGTTTATCATTAAATTGATTCTGACTTCAACATAACTGAAGTAGAGAAAGCAACAATCAGGTCTCTGGGAATGATTTCTTAACAACCAGTGTGAACAGGCCAAACTGTGTCTCTATGTCTGGTATGCAACCAGTGGACATACAACACTCACTCAATGACATATGTCTTTCACAGTAATATTAAACACTATTACAGATCATAAAATACACATCTTAAAGTGAAATATCAGCTACGTGAGATACATTGACTGGATTATTGATATGGTAAATGTTGAATTGATTATGCATACCATCAACCTGAGTAACGTTTGTCTTACTGCAGGAACTTCATGGTCCTTAGGCACTTTCATGGATTTACATGATGCCATTTGTCACAATATTTCATAGACCATGTGATGTCTGTTTGGGTTACCATGACAAAGAATTATTGTGACCATCAGTCCGTGATTGATGTTTATAAGCTGAGTCGATGACAAATATTCATCAGTGCAAGTCATTTAGTAATAGAACAATAAACCATTGGGTCTTTGTCCAGTAAGCATTAGTCAGATAACATGATTATCCAATATGAACGTTCTACAAGTAGGATGACCTACATCCACACTACTAGCCAAATGGATCATTATCATTTGGAGAATGTAGAGCAATACACAATAAAAGACCAGCAGTGATAGTAGCTGCTTCTCACTAAGACTAAGTAAAAAAGTTAAATGTTTCTGGGCATCGCACGTCACTTTTATTTTAGCAACAAGTTATTATTCCCATTTAAAAAAAATAATTTTGACTTCCCCTCATCCCGATCATCCATTTGTCCACTATGAGAATGGGTGTCTGTAAGAACAAGTGTGGCTGAAACTACAACTCATCAGCATGTGTTAAACTTTCCAAGCTGTATTTCTGAGAAAAAAATAATAAAAATGTGTTCCTCCCTCGTCACTTTTTCTTCTATCAAAAATCTAAAAAGACCTTCTGCCCTAATCACTTTTGAAAAAAATGTGCCCGAGAAACATTTACTTTTCTTTATGCAGCCTCATTGGTATTCATGAGGCCACAGTTGGAGTATTAATGACACTGACCATTTTCACAAACCAAAATGATATCTTTCCCTGTTGTCATTCAGAAGTGTTTCTCTAGGAGCCCAAACTGTTTTCCTTACAAAAATGCATTCATTTCAACTCTTGCTCACACCCTACTAACTAACTATCCAGGTTACTAGTATTATGCTACACACATCATCTACAGGAGCAGGCTGGTGTTAACCCTATCAGTGCTAGTGTCTCTTCCCAATGCTTTTCTTGAGTGAGTGAGTGAGTGAGTTGGGTTAATGCCAACCGCATTCCAGTTTTTCCACTACCTGGCAGATGTGATCACCTACAAGCATGGTTATTGCACTAAGGATTGAAAACCAACAACTATGGGTTCTTGGTGTGACCAACAACTCTGCATGACAAATAGCAATGCCTCAGACAACTGGGATGCCCATGTCACCTGATACTCTTGAAACTGCCATGACACAGACATTCATTAACTCACACCAATCAAGAACTCTACTGACTTAGAACAACTACTGGTATTCTAACTTGTGTCTCTTGGTAGACACACTCCATCTTCATTGTTAAGATACAATAAATGTTACATTCATCACACCGTCTCAGGGGTGTGAGATGTTACATTCAGGATAATCAGAGTCATCTCCATCGCCATTTCAGTATATCAGCTGGGAGGCAGTACTTTGGATATGTTCATCTATCCACCATTGTTAGAACTTACTGGTCTGTGGACAAACCTTCAACAAGTCAATACATCACTAAATTTAGCCTTTAACTTATGACCTCATTCAGTCAACTGACTGACGCATTCAGTACCTTTTGGAAACAGTTTGCCAGTTTCTGTGAACTAAATACTAAATACTCTGCTAGCAGAATGCATCAGTTAATCCTAGAAATATGTAACATGACAATCAGTGTAGGAATATTTGTTGCAGACTCATCATATTCGTAACATATTTGCAAGATCAGCTATTTGTCTCCACCATACATTTCAATCTGAGTAAACTTAGTCTCAGTAATACTTGTTACACTCTAGACTGCCATACACTTTTAAGCCTACCATTGCCTCCATATAAACCATGTGCTCTCGGCCCAAACCACCAGTCTTTGAACCATAATACTTCGATATCTCATGATATATATGAACACGATTCACAAATTTGCAATATTTCTCAAATATCCGATAGAATATCAATCCAATACTGTCACAAATATGAAAATGATCTTTATTAGAGTAATATAAATCACAGTGGATCCAAAAGGGTTAAAATAAAATGAGGGAGCTGCCATGGTAGAATGGATTGAAAAAATTTTATTTCCAGAATCATGCACCACTAATATCAAAAGGATGGAAAAAAGCATCCTGTGGATCGATAGCAAATTAGACTGCAGATTTGCTAGCTAAATGTATCCCTCATTACAGAGAGTTAAAACCAGTGACATCTAAACATGAGAGGACTCCCCATATCAATACTCAGAGAAGCTGAAAGCAGTTTAATCTAACGTGCTAGTATCAATACTCATACAAGCTGAACTAAGTTTCATTTAATGTGAATTTGTGAGAACTGACATGTTTTGAGGCCAGACAAAAACAACTTTGCACCATTTGAAAAAACATATTGATCTGAAAGGAAATGAATACAGGTAAACTGTGATAAGAAAGGCATATTTTTAACAAATAAATAGTTATCTACATCCTTTTGATCTATTTCATCAGGTCAATTCACCATGAAAATTGATTTATAAAACATGACACACATAGTTTCCATTCACTATTCTCTCGATAAGCGTACCCCAAAAATCACAATAACCAATCAATTGTAACTATCCTTCACCTGATCCGCGTGCAGTAAAGAGGAAGTTTGTGCACCGAGAAGAACCCTCTGAACTGGTTAAGGTGGAATAAATTCCTATTGATGCTGTTGCTAAGGTGATAATTTGATGAGCTTTGCCATTTTCATGTTGGCGGAAATGCACAAACTATGGCGTTTGAGCATTAAGTTCATGTTGAGGCCAAAGTAGAATGCATGGCCATTAATGCTGAATGTTTGCAAATGGGAACAGCTTTGTGTGTAGACAGTAGACCCGACTGCACATTAGGCAAAGCTAGTGACATGATGTTCCTGTAGAACATGCTTGACCTTAATGGAATTTGAGTGATTGATGCAGGCAGATGTTGCAACCAGGTACTATTGATAGTCAAGGCATCATCAACGAACAGGTTCTGTGGAGTAAACAATCTATATATTTCTCCAGATCATGCTATCATATTTTGTGCAATTTATCAAATGCATTGATTTTCTCTCAGATAGACTGAATCAATTGTTGAAGGCAGCCCAGAGTAGAATTTCATCAATATTTGAAAGTCTTTACCATCATTGTGTTTCAGATACTGACAAATAGAAGAAACATGCACCAAATTATCCCATGAAACATGAAAACACAAGGATTTATACTCTACTGAATACACAAAATCATTGTCATTAAATGCTAGCAGATGAACATACAACATTTGCTATAAGGTAAGTATTGATAAATACATGAGTACACTGAATATGTTTCTCAAATATCTCAATAATTCTTTTACTTATAGGATGTATTACCATATGATATGTCTAGCTATATCTCTGCTTTATAAATAAACTGTTACCATGGTATCTCACATGAAGGCTATGATTCTCAACATGACTGAAAAAGTGGACATTATCCAGGCATATGTAGTATCTCTTGTAGACCTCTCAAGAGAAGCAAATAACTTCAAAATCATGTAACAATGAAAAAGTAACTACTTTGAGTGGCATTTAGAAGTTGGTGTGATGAACAACGAGGAGAGTTCTACAGATATACAACTTGTTTGATATATGAGTGAAGTTTTGGTTTAGCTGCTATAACGGTACTGTAACGGTGTTTGTAGCTACACCGAAACATCGCTCATAATAATGAATCAGTACCCTCACAACCATGTAATTAAACCATTGAAGGTAAGAATAACGTTTTCTTGTAAATGATTACGTCACAGCTAAAGAGCTTCTAAATCTTATCTGGAAAACAATCAAGTGACCAAGCCATATGCTACAGCCAATGCTGACAAACTCCAATCAGCAGATGGTCAGTTGTCAACATCCTTACATCACTGTCACCACCTGTTTTCATCAGGTTCACCAGGCATTGCAACACCAGGCACTGGATGTGGAGGGATCAATATCAGCCACCAGCAAACACTTCACCTGTCGTGCTGGAAAGTGTTGAGTGACTAACAGGGGTTTTGTACAGTTGTCCTGGCCTTGTGTTTACATGTTAACTCTTTCCCCATCAACCTCACATCATTGCTTGGATATTATTATTCGCATTGTGCTGTGTAACCATATGGACACTATCTAACTGTCTTCACCTCCTGACTTTCCAAATTAAAAAATGAGATGTTATGAAGAGGAAGAAGAAAGTGGAGTGTCCTTGACTTCACAGCAATATGACCTGACTGTTGGCTGTCACAGCTCAATGTGTGGCTCAACGTGTCTGAAGTCATTACAGCTCATGGTCAATCGTCCATTTCAGGCATCAAATCCAGTGATTAAAGGGAAGCACACTTCCAAGCCAACCATCAAGGGCTCTAACATGGCTGACAACTCCATCAAACCATTCATTGCAGCGCTGCAGATTCATAGATGATACTGCCATTGACTGGCTATGTGTAACAGTATTTAGGTTAAAATTATAAAATTACATGAAGCATGTCCTACATGTTAGCGGTCATGCATTATGCACACAGATTTACCGATAAGGCACAGCCTGATTCATGAATGCAGAACTGACAGCATTCAATGTAGCTGATTCTGATTTACATGTGATACTCCACTACTACGTGGAAAGTCAATGCCTATATTTTGAACCATCAAGGAAACCCGAGACTCTGTAAACCATCGTCAAGATAATATAAGGCATTTACTGCTCAGCATTCCATTAAGGAACAGTGGCAATATTCTATTCACAGCAGACACAAACACACAGAAATATATACATACATATTTAACAGCTGCTGGGTCTGACCATGATGACGCTGACTGCATGCTTTAGTACCTAATGGAGTGGACCTTCCTCACTCACTCACTCTCACTCACTCACTCACTCACTCACTCACTCACTCAGGCTATATTTGTCTTCTTATCACTCACTCACTCACTCACTCAGGCTATATTTGTCTTCTTAAGGTGTGCATATGGAACATATGTTATTGCCAATTGGGTTTATGCCTCATACTTACTGCCAGAGTAATTATTTTGTTATTACAAATCTTACAAGTGCTCTTACAGACATTGAGGCAAAGGCAAATATCTTGGGTATGAGTGGAGGTGTGTTGAATAAGATGCTTCCTCCTTCCACAACACAGTATTGGGGGAATATTTAATATTTTGTTAATATGAAGTAACTTTGATTATCAAGCCCAAATAACAATCAGTTGTTATAAGACCCAAACTTTGTTTTTTGAAATCTAAACTGTCCAATTTTACCATAAAATTAATCATTTCAATCTTATAACTTTTTATTTAGATGTATATGAGTTTGTAAAGACACCATATTATTTACCCTAATGAATAGTTACAACTGATTTACATTTCATAACTACATTTGAATGCCCTAGTCCAGACTGTACCATACCCAAAGCCTAACATCATTGGCAGTGGATCAAAGCAGATATTTAGAATAGAGATATTTATCTCATCAAAAGGTTTGAAATGTTTTGCAGCATATATCAAAGTGAGAGTGAAGCTTTCATCTGTAAATGTGACAGGTAGGTTGATATAAAAAGAATGGTGACAGGCCTGTGGCACCAGGGCCAGTAACATCAATCTTGCGTTTATCAAGCATCTGTTAACATCAGGCCAGGGATTGTTTGCAAAGCTCTCACAGACTCAGGCTCCATTCCTATCCGAATAAACATTCCAAAATTGCCATTAAGGAAGAAGTCTGCTGTAACCAATATAGCGAAGTTACATTGTCTGAGGGATCATCTGGGTGGGACTTCTACTACACGCTGTTGGTGCCTTTGTGGCATGGGTCTGGTGGTGAAGCCTGGTGACCAGGGCATGAGGAGGACAAGGAATAGCGCCCTTCAGTGCCAGCTGTTGCAGATAACTTGGGCTGTTTTCTCGCATCAGCTTCTCCCAGTTAGATGCTAAGAATGTTACAGAACTCATGTAACAGTTTGTGCAGTTCTGTTTAAGTTGACAGCATCTAAATGACCGAGCTGAACTTGTACAACAGGTTGCACCTTGGTTCATGTTATCTGGCTTCAACAACTGTTCAACTGTGTGTATTTGTATTTACCCAAACAGGGTGGATCACATGGTGAAGGTGGTCTCTAAATCACGCTTATGGTTCACTCAGTTATTATGCTGGATTATCGTAATCCTTGCCATGGTGAGACACTGACAGCCAGGTCCCACATTGCAACAAACCAATCATCATTAACCAACACAGACAAGTATGTAAACTAGTTCAGCTTAGAATCCAAACAGGGTTTACCCCATTTAAAGCACACGCACTCACGCACTAACGCATGCACTCACGCACACATGCACACACACACTTCAGAAAGAAAATCATCTCATTACTATAAGCGTGCATAAACAATTCTCCTGTCAATGTACCAGGAAGCAGTCGGTGCAGCCATTATCCCACTGGTAATGGCCAAACCAGACTGTATCTGTCACTCAACAGACATTCATCCTACGTACCAATAAGTCCCCATCCCTCAAACCCATGTAACGCTCACCACTAATCTAAATGAAACAATACACTCCTGAAAGATTTCTTTTGTACCTGAGAATGTCACTGAGAGCATAAACCGTAGGCTCTGGTTATCTAGAGCTGCCTTACCAATATTACAGTTCATTCAGTACATGGATCTGTGAGGGGTGTACTCAACATAATGCATTATTGATTAAAAAATATGCTTCAGGTAAGAATCTTAACAAAGATAGGTTGCCAGATGCAAGACAGGGACTTGTTTCATGAAGTGTCACATTGCTGCCATGTTTCAGCGCGAGACCATCACATCACTTCCAGGTGATCCTGGAAACTGTCAGATTACTCTGAATGCATTGGATGAAAACAAACAAATATATGCAGACTTTGAATTAACTGGTAGGTACCGGTATATTACAGTGACATGAATATGACATAAAACTGACAATCCGCACTGAGCAGTGTAACATTTATATTGTTATAAACATAACTTCAGTTAAATCTCGCAGGTCAAACTTAAGGTCTGTTAAAACTTTCATTCAGGTGTATAAAGGCATACTTAAATACTAGCCAGAAGCAGCACAATTTGATATGTGATAGGCAGTAGAGCAGTCTATAAGAAGCACTACCTGCTGAACATAGAGATTTCTCTGGGTTACATCTTCTTCTTGTATTCTGGACCACAACATTTCGGGGCTTGTTTTAGAACCATCATCAGGTAGACCTGAACAGTTGTGGTCCAGAATAAAGCAAGAAGATGTAACCCAGGAAAAATCTTTATGTTCATCATATAGCATCTTCTAAAATGCCAATCAACCATCTACCTGCTGCCGTTCAGCAGGTTCAAGCTGGTAGTCCTTGATGTTTATCAAAGGCTTAAAGTCAGTTGCTTAACTTTACAGCCTTGAAGACCCAGCACAATTGATTATTTTCATCATGAAGTTAATGTTTATTTTATCACACGTGTTCAATACTTTATATACCTCTTACACTTATAATCACCAGTTACTACGGTCTCCAACAGCTCTTGCTCGTTAAATCTATTTCATTAGGACCCTAACAATAGAGAATAGCTATCATATTCCATGCAATGTTGTTTGATGGACTTATTGTTAAACTGGTGAGCTACTACATCTCACGATATGTGCCATTCGTAATCTAAAATGGAAAGATTCCTAATAATTGTCATTATATAATGACATTATTTGAAAACTTAAAAAGATGCACAAGAAATGTTAACAACATAATCCAGTTCTATGTACCATGTGTTCTTTGATGTGATTTAAGGAATCCGTACAAAAGGGATTCATGACAACCTAGATATGGTACACTAGTCTTTAAGAGAGGTATGGTATACTGAACACCTTCCAATGGTAAATTGTCAGAAACATCATCAAACGAAACTGGTTTGTTTACCATGAATAGCAACAATTTGTTGACAAAAGGTTGTCCAGAAGGTCAGGTAGTTTCCAGATTATGTTGCATGGGAATTGATATCAAATTCTGGCATACATTTCTTTCAGTGGATGGTTTCATTGATCTGCCTTTTAAATATTCATACTGACTGAAACAATACCAGTGAATCTGTGTATTTAGTTACAACCGTATAAAGTTTTTGATATGATCAGGTGAGCAAGTCGAGTCTTACACTGCTTTCTCTTCTATTCCAGCAGTATCTATGAGGGACACACCAGAATTCATACAAAGTACCCAGCTTGGAGGTGAACCAGATTACACTTCCTGGATGCCTTATGTCAAAGCAACAGTGCCCTGGCAAGAAATAAGCCACAAATTTAATTTCTTCGTCTTGCATGGACAGCAACTATTCAATACATCCACATGTGTGAAATGGTCATTGGTGAAGATATCGGAACCCTTCGAACACAGGTCAAGTTTGTTGACAGAAACTATGTTTTTCCTTCCTGTTTTTGAAGATTCTTTTGAGTTCTCAAATTAGATTGCCACGATTCTAGAGAAGTTTCTTTCTGCAGTTCCATGAAGCTCTTGACAGCTGGGAGACTGTGTAGTTCAAGTATGTTATTGAAAGAAGGACTTGTCAATAGCTGTAGGTCATGGAGGTTACTGTGGAGGTTATGCAAAGGACATATCTTGTTCTGATCCATAAGTCTATGCTAGTACCACATCACACACGTATGGGCAGGGTGGTCTCACCACTGCTGAAGTGGACATCAGGCAAGCTCAATCTACAACACAAATCTCCATCTACATTCCGGGTAGAGGTACAGCCTAATGGTTAATGCCTTCACCTGTTGCGTCAAAGACTTGGGTTTGGTTCCCACTTGGGTACACTTGTCTGAAGTCCATCTTCTGGTGGTACCTGCCATATTTCAGGCATATTGCTAAATGCAGTGTAAAACTAAACTCACTAGATCTGCTTGTCCTATGATGGAGACACTGGCCATAGGGAACAATCATTTCCTTATTTGCTGCCATTTTGTATTAAGTAATAAGAAACAAAATTCCTCAAAAAATACCCTTCACAAATATTTTAAATTAATATTTTACAGCACCATACCATCAGTCCACACCCTGCTTTCATACATGGTTTCTTCTGAAACAGCGCAATAACAAGGCTAGTGGATGTAAAGATATTTGTGGACCAACACCCTGATACAGATGACTGTTTCTAAATCATGGAAACATTTCAGCAAAAGAATTACTTCCTGAACTTCCTGAAAATTCAGGAAAATTATTTCATTTTCCTGTGCAAACCAACGGATGTGACATTGTGAACTGGTGTCAGTAACAGTCATTTCTAGGTTGTTCAATGACCCTGCAGACTAATATCAAATGCAAAAGAGCATAGCACACCATGTAAAATTACATGATAAAAGGGAAGCTCCTTCACTGGACATTCTTCATGCAAGTTTTATCGACATGCAAGGAGATCACAACCTGAATACAGCTGGGCTCAAGAAGATGAGATAAGAATGACATGGCTTAACATTCTCAAACAAGCCTGTAGGTGAAATCGGAATCAATAGAGATTAAAAATTTATCGAAGTAGGACCCTGTATCTATTTCTAAAGAATTTTCACACTTCTACATGCAAAAGAAAAACCTGAATGTGATGGCATGGTAATGAAGCAAAGAAAGACTTGGACACTCTCCAATTGTCAGCAAATCTGAGATTTCCTGACTCCTGATAGCTACACCATTGGACTTGACAGGGTGGAAGGTGGAGAAGTCATCCTCTTACAGTTCCTACAGACATCAATTGTTAATGGAACAGTTAAAAGTCAAAGGTATGTAGGCCATGAATTCCTACTGTTTTGTATCTATACTACAATATTTCCTTACATTAAGAAGACATTTCCACACTGCGCCTTTTGCTGTACTTCAGACCAGGGATTTTTAAATGACTTTGTCCACTTCTCTCAAGACAATTTCAGAGATAAACTAAAGAGTTACCAATAACCTCAAAAACAGTGCTTTTTAAACACAGATTTAATTTTTATAAGCCATTATATTATTTATTACCTAGCAGTAATAAATCTCAGCAGTCTTGCAAGATTTGGTTGAGATAATTCACATTCTGATTAACTGAATAACAAGGATCTGTGGTATGAGGTATTGTCAGCAACATTACAGTTGGTTGGAGTGAGCCTGTAAACGGATGTTGGAGGGACTGTGATTGCCTTGGATAAAGTGAGTGCTTGTGGTGTGCAGCAGCTCAAGCTGTCATAGTCTAACAGTCCCTGAACCACATTACAGCCCTGGATTCCCCAATGGTAAAGCTTTAAATGAAGTAAGTCTAGACTTCAACAGGGTCTGAGTCTGGTCTTCCTTTGTGCTCCTTATCCATTCAAAAGGGTTTATTTGTTAAAATCAAATTACACATATTTCAGACACTAAATATTTGTCTAAGGCTGTCATAATATCACCCATTTGTTCATTCAATTGTCACCCTGAATAACAACTGATCCCATGTGACTTGCTAACTTATCAGACTAGCATGAAGGTTTTAGAAGAATCATCTCCAACATGCTCTCCAATCAGCAACCCACAGTGTTTGCATGATCATATCTGACAATCAAGGTTCAGCTGTCACCACTCAGAATCAACACAATTTGTAAGTAGTTTCATTCCAGCTATAGTGATTCCAAATGTGGGCCTTACAGTCCAGATATGCTAGTGGAAATGACAGGTCAAAACTGCTGCGGGAGCAACTTGATCTGTCTGAAATTAGATATATAAGAAGGATTTGATTTCATACTGGCTGATTCCCTGGATATGACTAGAAGACCTATATACCTTTATATGTAATGGAACGCGAACACATGAGGTTGTAGAGGTGATAGCCTGACACAATTGTGAACCAAGGTTGTTAAACAGACACTGCAAGTGATGATAATTGAATCCCCACAACATTCTGTGCATGAAAATTACTAATCAATAAAAACAGTGAAGCAGTTTACCCTGACTCAGCAGCAAAGGAATCTGGCATGCCACTACAAGACAGAAGCACTTAATGTCCATTCATGAACGTCCTTTGAAGTTGTGGAATGTAGGCATCCAGCTAAATACAGTTTATTGAGATTGGTCCACTGATACCCATAAACTACAATACTGCCTTCGGTGATTTACAGAAATTCCCTCCATAGCTGCAAAAACACACCTGCCATGTTTCAAGGTTTCCTTGTCATAGATATTCCTTGTGTAGATATATATTCCTGAATTGTGATTAAGGATGACCATTGATGTAAGTTAATATACTGTATGATTTCAATGGGGACAAATAGTGTTAAGGTACTACAGCTCACCTTAACTAGTAGTCAACAGTTTACAATGGGAACAAAGATAGCTGTTAGCTTTGTTCTTTAAATAATTACCAAAGGTACAAAGTGATACAAAACAAATAACCATGTCTCAAAATGTGCATGAAAGAATTTATTATTATTTATTATTTTGCAGGGGACAGTATACCATGCCCAGTTGTTGATCATGGAGTCAGATTCAAAGATCATGCATGATATACTACACTGATAGCCACAGTTTAGTTGACGAGGTCTGATAAAAATGAAGTGAACAAATATTTAACACTAAAGAGGAGAATGCAAATATAATATAAACTAAATAATTCAATGTAACATATTCAAATATTTCACAAATGAAGTCAACTTGATGAATTAGGAGCTGCCAATAGCTCAGTGAGATAAAGAGGATAACGTGGAATATATTGTCACTGTGTCCCTCAAGCCACTGCAAGTACAGCATAAACCATGTGATGGACAGGAATATAACATGAACATGTCCTCTCATGCAGCCACAACAAGGTGTGCTGGTTCATCAGTGCTTTAAGGGCTGGTGGACAGTATCAGTCAATATCGATCAATATCACACACGCCAAGAATACACTGTAATACAATAACAGTATGCTGTTAGAGTCTTTATGACTCTACATACGATGTGGGACTTTGAGATGTCGTAGTTTCATACACAAAATAGCAATAAACTGTAGTAATAATATTATGAATTCAGGAACTCCCATGTGCATAAAAAAATTTATCACATGTTCAACTAACTGTATATGGTACACACAATAAAATAACTCCATCACAAATAATGCTAATCACTTTGGATACAGGAATCCATGACTTGTTTAGTGTTTCTTGCCCAACCCAAGATGATTCAAGCCTTGAGAAAGGCTTCCAGTAGACAATCAAGTCTTGACCAGGTTAAAAAGGTAACTAACTTGAAGAGTACAAATCAGGAGCATAATGATACGGTATCAGTATAATCACACTTTCATCACTTAGTCCATAAAGTTACCTCATATAACAAGCAAAGGTCTATGGGGATGCAATCACTGTGGGGATAAACCATTGAGATAACAATGTCATTATTCACCTGAATCATTCTATCAGGTGCAACAATCTGATCATGACCATAAAAGTTCATATCCTGGGATGACCTGGGATGTGTGAGTCTTGGACAGTCAAAACACAGAACACATCACAAAAAAAGAAAATTTCAATACACTTAAAAGATTCCACCTTCAGTATGATGTTGACTGTTATAGTATTGGTTGGTATGCATTGCTTGATCTGAAACTGCCAAGTAAGATTTTGTCAGTATAAAATTGTTTGTTTGAGATTTGAAAATGTGACATTGGCTAGTAGGATATGGGCCAGTAAGATATTGGTCAGTTTAATATTGGTTGTATGATACTCAGGTTGGTTTAATACTGGCTGGTAAGATACTGGTCGATTTATTATTGGCAGGGATGATATTGGCTGGTAAGATTTTGGTCGGTTTATATTGATTGTTACGATACTGGTCAGAAAAATATAAGCTGGCAAGATATCAGTCTGTTTAATACTGGTAGGGATGATATTACCTGATATGATAGTGGCATGTGAAACATCAGCTGGTTTATATCGATCTGTATGATTTGGGCAGGCATGGTAATGTTGATCCTGTGTAACATCTCGGACATCGGATCATCAAAAGAGCTTCCCTTATACCAAATCGGCCATCTCATAAGTAAGTCCTTCAGTACTGCAATACTCTTAAGGTATGAAACTTTACTTCAGAATTCACAGTTAGCAATAAATATGAGTGGAATAGGTATATGTATTGTCCATCCACCTTGTAATAAAATTCCATAATGACAGTCTAGCACAGAATGATCTCCTCATCCCGGGATTGCAGTCTCACTTAAATAGAAGATTTTCTGCAGGAACGAATCACAAATCAATAACGTCAAACACTACAGGTCATCAGTGGCTAACTTAGCCATTCAATCTCTGCGCTTTGTTCTCTAATGTGGTGCCTTTCAAATTCATTGATATACAACTTCAGGCAGTTACTTCTCAAAGCTGGGAAACAAACTTATAAGTCACCTAGCAATCAGGTGCCATTAGCCATACTTAGAGCAGATTTGGATTTTAAGAAACCCAACAATTACGTTGAAACACACCGTGCATGAAGGCAAACTGGTATTGCTTTCCACAGAGACTGTTAACTGATTGAACTTAATGACATTGGTATAGTGTGTCCTTGACTTTTGACCAGTAGTTCTGACCTCTGACCTCTGACTACTGACAAACAACAAATGCCATCTACATAATGCTGATTTACTGACTGTAAATTCAGAGATTAAGTTACAAATGGCTGCAGGATAATACAGAGTGACTAATGCAGAATGCTGACCTCCAGGAACACTGGCAAAGGGCAATTTTAGTACCTGTAACAGGCAATATCACGTCTTGTCTATCAGTAAAACCCTTGTCAACCTATTCTTTCATCATTGGAGAGCCTGCATAAATTCGCCATATGTTGTCATTTGACTCATATATTTGTCACAAGACAAAAAGCATACTGACTGGGAATTATTTGGTTAACTGACATTAAAGTTGAAACCGAACAGTAATACCCTAGCAACATGTTGTTTGAATTTTTCAAATGATGCTTCATAAAAGATTATGTTTTTGCATAAAAAATGGCAAAGTTGTTAGACACTTAATTAAAATATCAATTTCATAAATACGTATATATTTGAAGAACATGTAATGAGGGGCTCCAAATAGGAATTCCAAATAATCTAGCAAGAGTTTATGCCAAAGATTCTATGTTTCTTTGTTGTTGTGGTGCTAGAAAGTGCATCTTACTTTAACAGCTACACTTTAAAGCATTTAGATCAGGGTCACAGATAGAAAACTCCAAAAATACACCCACAAATTATTTCCTCGAGTTTACATAATTCATCTTCATATGAGATCTTACCCTGTAATCACTTGTATATTTAACTGTTATCTTCGTGAAACTTTCAAACTTCTTGCTAATACCATAACTTTGAAGGTAATCACATTTGCGGCTGAGCACAACAGAGGTGCCAGGCACATGTTAGACGATTTGTATGTGAAGATGTAGTGACAAGCAATCTCAGAGATGTAAGCCAGTGCATCTTCTCTGCATTTGGCTATCTTCTTCTTCCACACCATCCTGTGGCCGGCAACTGTTAATGAAACTAATCAAGCTTAGCTCCTGGTCTGTTATTTTCATGCAAAACCCTGTTATGGTGCCACTGTAATTACACTCTGGTACATTTTCCTTTGGCTAAAAAGTACTTCATTGCTGCACAGAACACTTCCATTGTCCAGAATGTTACACCATGTTGTTATACACATGGCACAACTGTGGCAGCACATGAAGTCCAGGAGAGCAGCTGCTTCACACTGCAAGATCCCCAGAGTCTTACCTCACACAGCAAATGATTGAATGTTCTTACATGTGTCAGCAATAATCATCTATAGACCAGACTATAATGTCACTGATATTATAAACAACAATTCACCAAATGGAAGGAGAGACTCTCCCCAAGTCACTTAACCCAGCCACAGATCCATGTAAGACATGGTGTCAGCAGATTTGGTTACATAGGACCAGTTCTTCCCCAGATTTACCACTGGGAACCTATTGCATTAATATTATTAGCACACACATAATGCAAAATGACAACTTTACTCTACAAATTTAGAACAATAGGTTTTAATGGTTCATTACAGGAAACAACCTGTCTGTTAGTCTGTAAACTTAAGAAAAATGTGGTTGATTCTGTGCCAATTTTCCTAGAAACACTGCAATTCAATGGTGGTCTGTATTCGGGTTCATTCACAACAAGGTCAGGAAGCTGAACATCCTTCCACCAGAAGAAGCTTGTTTCATCAATGACTGCACATCTCAACATTCTCATCAGCACAAAGGGGGGTATTTTCCTAGCCTGGAATTTCCCACAGGAGACTACCAATCTGACTGCTCTTCCTTTTCTTGTCTGTTTGAGTTGTATTGCCTTCCACTTCAAAAAACTACAGATGACCAGGTGCCCCAATAGGTAGAGGCCATGTGTCAGGGTGTACTATCAACATATACTGGTACCCCTCGGCAAGGTTATTAAGTTGCCTGCGCGGTGGGGTACCCTAGTGGTTAAAGCGTTCGCTCGTCATGCTGAAGACCCGGGTTCGATTCCCCACATTGGTACAATGTGTGAAGCCCATTTTCTGGTGTCTCCCGCCGTGATATTGCTGGAATATTGCTAAAAGTAGCGTAAAACTCACTCACTCACTATTAAGTTGCCAGATTGTGTGGTCCCTACTACATTCATCATGCAGGTGCCCTTTACCATAGGTATAAGTCCTACATATACTAAAAACATGTGACACAGAGTCTACCTGTATCTATTTCTTGGAAAAACTGAGCAGCATTATGTCTCCTTATACATATCAACCTGCCATATGAATACCTGAAACAAAGTGTACAGTACTGCTTATCAACATCCACGTTTTTCACAAACAGAAATGTATATACATACAAAATCTTCTAGCCTGTACTTCATTGTCTTAATTTTTCCTTAATTTTTAAGTAATCACAAAATGTTACATTTCTTTCACTCCATTTCATCCAAAACAACCATATGTTCTACTCGTCTAACCTGAATGATACAGTCTCAATTCTAGAACTGAACAGACCCGTGAAGGTCCCGGGGTTGAATAGGCCCTCAGCAACCCATGCTTGCCATAAAAGGTGACTATGCTTGTCGTAAGAGGCGACTAATGGGATCGGGTGGTCAGGCTTGCTGACTTGGTTGACACACATCATCGGTTCCCAATTGCACATATCGATGCTTATGTTGTTGATCACTGGATTGTCTGGTCCAGACTCGATTATTTACAGACCGCCGCCATATAGCTGTAATATTGCTGAGTGCGGCGTAAAACTAAACTCACTCACTCACTCTAGAACTGAACAACTTTGATTACATTCTTACTTTTTTTTCACAACTTTCAAGACATTTCTTTCACGTTTTAAGACTCAACCATATAGATTCTAACATCAAGACATCAATCACACAAGCAACAAATGCATAATTAAACTACAAACCCTTTTCATGATTTTTCTTTTAGGAAATTAATATACCCCATGCATGACAGATGATCATCCATCAGCACCAGAATGTCCTTCAACTCAGAAACCCATCCCATCATAACGGATCCATGTAGGGGGCCCAGACTCCTGGGTCTTATTGGATAAAAAGAATCTTTAAAGTAAATGTCACACAAACTATTTGTGAGCTCATCAAAATGATTTCTTTTCACAAGCATTGATTCATAGTGCATGACTTTTGCTGCAAACTCCAAATGGGTATAGAACAGCATGTAATCTTTCATCACATATTGACCTTTGAAATGTCAAGTCAAGCCAACTAGTAATTTAAATCACAAAAATAAATAAGTTCTTTTTTACAAAGTTTACATTCCTTAAAAAAAATAGCAATTTACTTGATATAAAACTAAATGATTGGTTAGATAATTGATCCAAAGCATGCAAGTCGAAAAAAGTGTCTGAATTTAATCAATACCAGATGGTTAGATGTGGATTCCAATTGCATCGAGCGTGGACCAACTTGGATTAAAAGTCCTGATTACCATATTTACATCCTAAAGATTAACACACTTCTTTATTGGCTGGCCATGCTCCTCATTTCGCCAAGTCAAGAGCAGTAAATTGCCATATGATATCGACTTTGTGTTCAGATCACCACGAGCCTAGGAATTGAAGAAAATATATCATGGCACCTGTCTGTGTTTAATCTTAACTTGCATGAGTTTCAGCTCAAGCAAGGAACATAAATGTCATCACCAATAATCCTACTTAACTGAAATTCCTCACGTAAATAATACACATGATGTTTTACACAGGTGTTGCTCTTTTTCAGATAAATTTGATTACATAGTCGCAGTTTATAATGCATTTCTCACTGTGACCTTATATTCCTCTGAACAATACACACATTTCACTTTGTTGAAATCTATATTTATTTTGAGAATATTTAATGGACTGCCCATAAAGGAATAGTACTTTGTTGAATGGTAAATTATATTTGTACAGATGCCAGCATTAACTAATTGCATCATGTCACTCGTAAAAACATGAAACAATTTTGGTGCTTTTTGTGATCAGGTTTTCACTCTGCTTTCAGACTCCAGTCTTCATCAATTCACCTTGTTCCAATATTGCCATGACATAAAGAGCCTGAAAATCACGTGATAAATAAATGAATATAGCTTCAAACTTGGAAATTGGTGAACCTCACAATGACTCACTGATGTATGTTATTGTATAAAATATCCATTTGGTTTTGCATTGGGTACAATATATTTACATAGGGATAGGGTGAGTATTAATACCTTAAATTCATTTGTATTACATTTCATACAGTTAAGCTAAGATACTTCACTTATTAATAATGCAACATTGGGTTCGCTAAGGTGCCTTAACCTGTTAACGTTCTAGGTTAGCAAGGGTGCCTTAACCTGTTAACGTTCTAGGTAAGCATAGGTACCTTATGCAGTTAGCATTCTAGGTTAGCAAAGGTGCCTTAACCTGTTAACGTTTTACGATAGCAAAGGTGCCTTAACCTGTTAACGTTTTAGGATAGCAAAGGTGCCTTAACCTGTTAACGTTTTAGGATAGCAAAGGTACCTTATGCTGTTAATATTCTATCATTGATAGTCAAAATAGGTTAGTCACTGGTGCTGAAGTATTGTTCATGCTAATTAGCATATCAAAGAATTATTTACATCCCAACGAAGGAAAGAATACAATTCCTTTACAAACCACTGTATTTATCTACAGTGACAACAACTGGGGACGTCCAATGCTACTGAAGCTTCCAATGAATGGTTGTGTGCACAAATTTCATGCATGATTACTGTAACAGAGAAATGTCTCCGAGACTGACGGAGAATAATGGCTTTCTGATAGCCTCTTGCACTCTGTGTTCAACTTGACATAATGATGGAGCATGATTCAAAATATCTTACTTCAACAATATTATACACTGCTGGAGATTTAATGACCACTGATTGTACTGGAAAATTGTTTAAGTTTTCTACAATGCATCACAAGCCCCATCTGAATGAATATAGCCTTCTCATGCTCTTGATAAACATGAAGTAATTATTGTACTTCAGTCCAGTATCAAGGTGGCTACCATCCAGCCCAGACACTTTTCTGGGGTCTATTTCTGACCTTTCAGAATAGTCATTAAACAGTCAATCAATGAAATATATATCACTCAACAGATGTTAAAGAATATGTGATTTTCTTACATGAATATTGGTAACATGTTAAGGCAAGACAAAACAACTAAGACATATGAAAGAAGCTCTTTATCTTCTCACCATAACAGATGAACTCATGTCACGTGAAGACACGCATGGTTTGTACCTTCATTGAAGCCGTACCTAACCCTTGAACGGCATACAACCATACGACACATCTGAGCATGGGAAGAATAAGATGACAATGAGTAAAGAGCCCCAGATGATGATGAAGCTTGTCACTTCAATACATCATGGTCACCATCATCATGCTTCTGCTTGTTGACAAGGTAACGCTTCTGTCACTGAAATGTTGTCCATACTGTCTTCCAACAAATTACTGGTAATATTGCAATGAGATTACATTTGACTGCTATGTACACAAATGCATCAATAAAACATTCCAGACAAACATATTACTGTTCTTCTTTCTGGTCCACCGTAATGGATTACTTGTTCTCCATATCCACTCCTGAGGTTGGTTACTATTTGATATATACGTATTGCTGTGATGGGCAGCAACTGCTACCAACGACAAATTATTGTCGTAGGAATACAGATTATTGTCATATGAATAATCACTGTGTATGACCTTGGCCTGGAATAGGTAGCCATGGCAGCAAGAAAAGTATTATTTCCGGTAAAAATCTGAACTTCACAGATGAAATTAAGCAAACAGCACAATGTTGCTGGACATGGTCAGGGAGTTATCTCTGAGATCAATTCACGGGACTAAGCATAATAGCTGATCCATCTCAGAATGAAAGAGGAGTGCCAGATAAACATTCCTTGCAGGGTTCCAGGGGGAAGAATCCTTCCACAAACAAATTACGGGGACTTGCTTAATAATTACATGTATCTGGTAGACATGGCAACCTGTCAACTAATAGAAAAATAAGAATTTGTGTAATGAGACGCATACCAGCATGTGATCCACTTTGTGTGCCGAGATTTAACCATATCCTATTGCTTGCACATACGTAATGATTATACAATGTACTTTCATGCACTTTATTTCATAGCATTCATGACGTAGATATGGCATTGAAACCCAGGGTAGTTCTTGTGCCAGACACTGGGAGTAAGAAGAAGTAACTGGTTTTACATCCCAGTCACATACTTGCATTTGTGCAACCAAATTTTACAATGTACAACCAATTGTTAGTCTTACTTACACCAAGTGCAAGTCAATTTTTTAATGGACAAACTACTGAAGAAAACATCTAAATCATTGCATCTACATATAAAAGCAGTGTACCAGAATTCGGCTGGTGTAGCTAGGTTCTTATCTTAGGTTGCACCTTGCGCAAGTAGGTTAACACCTCATAAATTGACCCCTGCAGTTTCATTTCTTGTTTCACAGATTTTTTGTGATCAGAAAACCTCAAGGCAGGAGGTAAAAAAAAATGGAAAAAAAGTTACCAGTCAAACCAGTAGCCTATATGAGATTTTCAAAGGCATTGTTTTTCAAGTTCACACTCACTGAGATGCTCAAAGCACTGATTTCTAACACAAATATTGTCGGATAATTCAGTTTAAAGTCTCTGAGAACAGATACTGGTGTTTTAGTGTCCAACGAACAATCTTATGAAGTCAATGTCTCACACCTGTATATCTCAACATCAGGATTTTAATTTTCAAGTGGCAAAAATTTAATTTTTTTTTTTTTCGTATTTTTTTAAAAAAAATATGAATAGTGCATCCGTAAATCAAGAAATAAAATTGGTATGGCCTAATGGACTTTAACAACACAGTCATCAAAAATCGAAGGGCACATCTGTTTACTATCATAAAGTCTTCAAGACAAGTTTGCTCAGTCTGTCTGATGCAATCAATCTATTTTCAGTATATGACCACTAACCATGATGCACATGCTCCTTGTCCTGGTAGATATGTGACATCATCTCCAACTTCACATGTTAAAAGAAGACAAATCATGCATGCATGAATATGGCAGAATTGTTCCATGTTGAGCTGAGGACATGCTCCATCACGAGGTTCTTCAATAATTCAGGCCACGAAGTGTCATGATAATGGTCCTACATGTACATCAATTTAACACATAAGCAATGTGTCTCTAATGGAATCTCAACACTCAGTTATGCAAGAACAGATGATATACCCTTATTCTCCACATGGCAAATTCAATACAGTCCGAAAGGGTGCTATAGTTTATAATGGGTATTTTCTGTCTGTACCTCCTAAACATGAAGTGTGGAATAATTAACATTCAAACCTATTCAATAGTGACTCACATTGCGAAGTGGGCATCTTGGCGCATATAATGCATTCTGACATTACCTCTGCAGCATAAGCTTCATCAAAACCTGTCTACAATATATTCTCCCAGATATCCATGAACTTCAAAAAACAAAAGTCTAGTTCCAACTTACACGTAGTTCATATTTGAGAAATGTGGTCCATCAAGATCCATTGTAATGATACTAAAATTAACACAAATACTACATGAATGTTTCCATCAGTCTCGACAACAAAATCTATCCCCCAAAATTGTTTTGACCAGAGTATTTATGCCAAAGTAATACCTGTCGCTTTAGTAAGATCATCCATTCTATTCACTTATGTCCTTTGACACACGCATCTCTCTCTCTCTCTTTCTCTCTCTCTCTCTCCTTCTTCATGCACACTCTGCTGCCAGATTTTCCAGGAGTGGTATTCAAGAATATGCACTCACTCCTCCACCACATGCTTCTGTCATTATCTCCCTTGTAACTACCTGAAGAGGTCCATCATTGGTAACAGAGGCAGTCATTAGAAATGCTAATTGTTTCCAGGTCCATAAACAGATAAAGTAAAATGTCTATTGCTATCATTGCTGCTTTTCATCACTATTTTCGGGCAATATTTTATGATGTTGAAGAAGACAATTCATGCATTTCACATAAGGTGACGCACTTGAGTTAGTAGTATGCTAGTCATAAAAGTGATTTATACATAAGGTACATGGATTCTTCATCATTACTTGATATAAACTGAAGAGAAGAAACAATCAGAAAATCTAGCAATCTGACTTTATGAAACAGACAAACTTGATTTTAACAAGTACAAACTAACTTGATTAGTTGGCAAGTTTGTCCTGTTGAAAAAACACAAACTGACATAGTGAACAAAGGAACATTTATTGAAAGCTAGACCAATTAGGTCTGGCTTTTCTCAAAGCAACGTGGTAATTGGAACTATACAGATTGGTGAAAGGACTACTTAAACATGTTGTTCAACTGAATGATTACATATGAACAACAAGTATCTTTCTTTCACTTTAGAAAATTAATACATGATAATGTGACAAAAATCTAAAATCCAAACAAGAATCTGATTCAAGATGCCTTAAAGCTGCAGTCAGTGGTTAAATCAATGCTGCCAGTAATGCAATAATGCATTATTATTGAAATATTATGAGCACTATAATACACCTAAATACTAATGCTGACATTTAACACCAAGAAGATGTGTAGATGCTGCTGGACAACAGCCAGATGAAGCTGCTGTTAGCTGCCACTGTCAGATTATATGAAACCACTGTTAGCCACCACAGCCAGATAATATGAAACTGTTTATAGACAGTGACAACAGCTGGATGATATGAAACTGTTGCTAGACAGCTACAATAGCCAGATAATATGAAACTGTTTATAGACAGTGACAACAGCTGGATGATATGAAACTGTTGCTAGACAGCTACAATAGCCAGATAATATGAAACTGTTTATAGACAGTGACAACAGCTGGATGATATGAAACTGTTGCTAGACAGCTACAATAGCCAGATAATATGAAACTGTTTATAGACAGTGACAACAGCTGGATGATATGAAACTGTTGCTAGACAGCTACAATAGCCAGATAATATGAAACTGTTTATAGACAGTGACAACAGCTGGATGATATGAAACTGTTGCTAGACAGCTACAATAGCCAGATAATATGAAACTGTTTATAGATAGCTACCACACCCAGACTACCACAGCCAGATGATATGAAACGATTGTTAGACAGTGCCAATAGCCAGATGATATGCAACTGCCTTTATTAGTGTTTATTACAACAGCCAGATGATGTTGAGTTTCTGTTTGAAACCATCTGCATGAATGAAGACTTCAGTCACTAGCTGACTGAGAGCAACATGACCGACAACCGCAAATGCTGTGATGTATTCTCCTTTATCAATCACAGAAATATGCCTGTGCCCAACATTAGCAAACAAACAGCCAGATATGGTTCCATTCCAACCAGGTGTTGCAGTGTACTGGCCTTTGGTCTAAGCAAGAGAATGCCAGCAAACATGGTGGTCAAGAGTGATAAACGACATAATACATCCGCTACAAGAGCAACAAACATAGTCCAGTGAGCTTTGTGACTGAAAACTAAACAAAACTGCTTCTTTCGCATAGGGACATCTACAACAGCAGGATTCAAGTGGAATATATATCTTTCCCCTACTCAGATACCCAACTGTCTCAAATGAGATGGAAATGTCAAAGATAACAGTAATGAGCTAAAGTTGCAAAGGTCAAATGTTCAAGCTGATCATGGACAAGATTTCTTGGTGAACATTATACAAAATTTGCTAAAGGGGGACTTGATTACGGCATTGATACACAAATGCATCTGTGTAATGCCATAAGAATGGCTGCCGGTTTCATGAATTTGACAGCCTCCTGATGTTCACACAGTGTATACAGCCTTCAGGAAAATAGTGCATATCTCGTAAATTCATCTATTTCCACTCTCAAAGTAAACACAGTTGTGGCTATCCCTTTGACAAATGCACGACAAAAAGTAAGTATCATGTACTTTCTGGTATTCTAATTAAAGAAATTCGCAGATATACTGATAATAATATGCCATAAAAACACATACAGCAGTATTTATGTGATGGCACTTCATTTATTGCTCACATGCACTTCATCACAGTGAACAGACACATTAATTACACAATAAATTTGCTGATTAAATGATCCAGTAGACGAGCACCATGGAACCATTAATGTTGAAATGTCTGCATCAGGCATTTGATCCATGGGAACATGTGGAGTGTTGGTCACCTGCTACCAGTAGAGATAAAGATCTTGGAAACAGTCTGTATGTAGAAACTTGCTAATTTGTACATAAGTTGAAGTAATCCAAAATATATTAACATTTACAAAACATGAAAAACCTAAATTGCCCATAATGACTGACATAACAAACAGATCTATTCAAATTACGCATTTGACAAGGTTTGGTTGCCAAAACAAAAGTATTGTAAAGCATGTCCAAGTGTTTTCCATTCTGTACTGCTTGAGACTTGTGTTTTTAGTGAAGCTCTGATAAATAGTTGGACTATTATCCTTGACTAAGCTGTGACATGAAACCATTAATATGTCCTACCTGTCATACAAATCACGTTAACAAATCTCCAAATTGGTTTATGTAATGACCAGTTATAGACATCGGTATGTAATGGTGTGGAAGGGTAATTGTTAAATTCTAACAAAATCACTAAATCAGTGTTTTGGATGGAATGAAAATTACCTTGATGATTATCGACAACACACTTCAATTTACAGGATGGAAATTGGATACATCAATGTAATTGTAGCCTTAATAGTCTTGTCTTGAATTATTGGTCAATTATGACTTAAAAATCGCCAGTTTTGAATGTGTGAAAAATGAATATCAATATGGATAACTGATCAATCCTGAAATTATATCCGACAGGTAATGGAATACAGCATTCAGTGTCGCTTCAGTAAGTAAGTACCCTTGATTGTGTTTGCCAGTCAACCAGCTGTTTCATCTAAAAAGCTCTGGTGAATAACGCCAGATCCAGATAATAAATCACTAAAACATGAACAAGACTGAATCAAAAATACATTAAAAAAAAGAACCAGTAATCAGTTAACATTTTTAGCAAGCTGTCAGTGTGCAAAGTATTGGTACGACAATGTTGATGCAGTTATCATATTTGAAAATGCATTTCCCAACCATTCAGCTCTTCAAGTTGTGGAAAGTCAGACATGACTACCATCTAATATTTTCAGAAGAATTGGATTCAAACACATGGAGAGAATAGTTAAATCTGGATGCATTGCCACTATAGGGTTTTACCTCCTATCAGAGTAATCTAACACTTTGAGAGCAATTTCCTGTGATGGTGATTACACCTTCTGGTCTGGCGCTGCCAAAACTGGATTTCTGGCGCCTTCACCACCTTGATGCTGTGATTCAGGATTTTCAAAAGACAAAATTGATTTTAGTGAAGGTGTAACAAGCAGTCTAATGAGTTTTATTGATACAATAATTGGGTTGGTAGTCGAGATATTCTCTGAGAAGGCTTTAAGAATTATCATGAAATGTCAGTTTCCAAACTATATTAGGAACACTAGATATGTTTTAAATATATATTTCAAATTATGAACACAACAAATATTCCCATACACCTATTTCATAACTTAGGCAGAAGGACACAATTACAGCAACAACGTTGTTGCTACTGATCACAGAACTGCTGGTCCTTATGAAATGTCTCATAAATAATGGCATTATTTCACTGCTATAAAAGCTGCATTATTGTTTCATTGCGCAGTGCACTATTTCTTGACTAAAACGTCCATGAGCTAAACCAATGTGGTGTCCTCAGTCAGCTGCTAGTATGCATTGCAGAACTACAGCAACTATCAATAATTACTGCCTCCAAAGATAACCTTTAAACAGTTTCAAACTTCATCAACTGTGAGTATAAATTCATCTTGGGTTTCCACATAAATGGATACATGACAATCATTTTGGTAGTTATTAAACTTGCAAATAGTGTTTAAAAAGCATGCATATTCTTTCTCTAACAGTGGTCCTTAGTACTGCATAATATCCTAGACACTTTACCATGCTGGAAATCAATATTTCCTAACAAACACCACATTATTTTGATAAAATTACTGCACAAACTCCTTCAGCACTGGTCAATGCCTTCAGTGACTAAGGTCAGTAGAGGTAGTGCATACAAATAGGTGATAGCTTGTGGACATTTCATGTTGCAATACAGAACTGATCTAAGGCTGGTCAGTCTCAATATACTATGTTGTCATGCCAGGGAGTCACGTTCATGACATATCAATTACTTGCTCTGCAGATTGTGTGACCCCCTTGATGCATTGCAGTATGATTTAGTAAACTGTTTTTCAGAGTCATGTGATGAACAGTGCTGCAGAGACATCATCTGAACTCTTGTGTTTTATAAAATAAGAACAAGAGGTATTCACACATTGATTAGCTTGGTTCGGTCATCATACGCTGTTTACTGTAGTGGTGCTGACACTCAAAAGGTTATAATCAAATTATTTTCTTAAAGGGCATAAACTGATACATGTACCAAGGTAGTATTAGTAAAGCTTCCATAAAGCTGATATAGTGTATGTATTGTTCATATATACCACTGACATGAAGTACAAACAATTTATACCACTGATTTAGTGCATATATACTTCATACCACAGAGAAAATCCATAAACTACTGTGCTGACTGCATGTATATATGTTAGAAATATTAAGTCTTGTAACATGTAGAAAAGGAATTCCAAGTTGTTTATTCCCATTCACGTATGTGAATAAACTTTTACAAAATGTCTCGTGTAGTAATTGTCTTATAACCTTGCTGCCTCAGACTAAAACAGACTGCAGCACCTGCTCAGCAAAAACATGTATTCAATGCTTGAGTTTTGGTATTTATGAACACCACCAAATTATTCTGGGTCTGTGAGGATTATCTTCATAACATTTGATGACATGAACAGTATCAGTCATTGAATCACTGTCCATACAGTCATCAGACTGAACATTCTAGGCATCTAAGCCAGCGTTTAATTATTCTGATTCCTGCTTATGTTTGTACTCTTTGAAAAGCAAAATATTAACATGCACTTGGGGTAAGCTGGTATGCACATGAGGTTGCACAATGTAGTTTCCGGTTGCACAAATGCAAAATGCAAAGTCCTAATGCTCAAATCCAGCTCTGTTTTTTTCCCCAAATGGAAAGGAATTTATCCTTTTCTCTTACCTGTCTTTTGTTACACCTGGTTAAACTTGGCCCAAATCTTTATAATATGAATTTTCATTTTACGGATGAAAAACAAATATCAGCAAAGAAAAATGGCAAAATGAATGAGAAGTTTTTTCATTTCACAT
The DNA here is from genome assembly GCF_037392515.1 of Haliotis asinina. NCBI lineage: Eukaryota > Metazoa > Mollusca > Gastropoda > Lepetellida > Haliotidae > Haliotis > Haliotis asinina. The sequence continues at coordinate 3,182,311 of NC_090287.1, read as the reverse complement.
CCAAAGTTACACAGTTACATTTGAAGTCAATAATTCTTGTTTCCCCGTGAGGCTGCTTGGTAACTTTAGGATCATCTGGTAAGACAACACTCCTCATCAAACTAATGCAGAACTCTGATGCCAGAACAAATCAGCTGTTTTTGAAAATGTACACATTTATCCTCACTTCAATCCCCATATGTCAGGCTATAGAGGCATTTCTCCAGGTACACTTTAATGTAATATCATAATAAGCTTTTGCATATACCTAAGCCTCCACAAATAATTTTTCCTACGTAATATAAACCATTCCTCATGTAACTGGTTCAGCCTTTCAAGAACTTACATCAATGCAAATATTATTCTCTGGCTTAACATCTATTTGTGTCTGTGGCGTGTGGGCTAGTTTGCCATCTGCAAAGCTGCGGCAAAAGTGCAAATGTAATTTCCTTGCCATATGTTGCTTCCAGCCAGGACCACCACTTGTAGGTAAAGCTGACACCCTGTTCGTCCTTTGTCTGAACACCTACCATTTGTCACCTACATCATAATATAGATATTGATTGCTACACACAACAAGTCTTACCTTCACTTGTATTGTATTGCATGACACGAGGTATAGATTTAAACTTACAATAGCCTTGCCTCATCTTTATGACAGACAAATATGAATAAATGTATCATGTAGGTTTGAATGAGGGGTGCACAAAAGTCTTATGCTACTCAGGAAACAGAGGGTCGCTGACATCACAACTGAAATAAAAAGACGATTTTGCAGACTATTCATGAAAATGTGCCAAAGTTTTATGTCTGTCTGGTGCACATGAGTCACAAGGACATGCCCTGGTCAAGTGCACAATGTATACAGCTACATACCTGTAACATCAGACACATTCAGTTCAAGGGAGATAACAACAATGCTGTAGATTTCAACACCCGAAATCACCAAAACTTCACCACTAGTTTCAAGGTTCTGGAGTGATGATCAGAAATTAAACACTTCTCTGTGAGGTCAAACATGTTCTCATACAAATACACATACAAGAAAGGCACCAGACTAGAAGAAGTAAAGTGTACACGTTCAAACAAGAAATCCATGGTTCAAGAGTCCCAAGTTTAAGGACTGCAGACAGACTGGTGAACCTATTGATTGCTATATCCCCTGCCCACCCCTAAGCAGTCTTTATCAGTGTAGTGCAGAAGCGGATACAAGATACTAGGCTGTGGTGTCACAAATATAAACAGTGATCTCACAAATACTAACTACTGCTGTAGGTCCTGAAATCAGTATCATGTTTGCTTCATGTGGATGTATTTTAATGGCCATATCCTTAATGTCATATACAAAGAATAACTACCAATATATACCTGCTAAAGAAGAAGTTAAAAACGCTTGCAATAAGTTTGGGCAAAAAGGTTGAGCATCTGCTCCAACCCAGAGCATAAGCAAGTGAAAAGCAAATGTTTTATGCCGCTCTTGTTTTATGCCGCTCCACAGAAAGGTTCATCCACAAACCTGAAGTAAGTTTAGTGTAATATCACTCAGAAATATTTCCATCTGGATTTGCAAATTAACAAACATTTCCTAGCATTACATTTCAAAATCTACCAAAATGTCATGAAAGTACTAATATCAAAACAGCTTGTCATCATTTGATTACAATGAAAGTTTCGCACATGTCCTCTGCCTTGGTGATGTGGTGCCATCCTTGAATTTGTTCCAAGTACATACAGAAAAAGTCACAGATGCATCACTATTTGTATGCACCATGTTTCATCTTTGGGCTACCCTATACCGTTTCTTCAATAAGAACTTGACATGATTCCTTCACTGAAAGGAAATCAAGTTGGATTTTAATGTTGTAAAAACTTAATCAATTTCCCAGCCATAGCCCTCCAACATAACTTGAGACTAAAATTCAGTAGAATTGGTTGTTCTGTTTTCTGGCTTTGTTTTGGCATGGTGACAGTTAAGATACAAAAGATTTGAGCATAAATTCCATGCCTTAGAAATTTTGTTTTTAAGAAGCATGAGAAGGAAAATGTGCTGGCATTTTCTCATCCTGTCTGTGTAAGGTTAAGTCTTCAGCAACAGCCAATGTACACACAACAACAACTTTGCTGGCCGAAATCAATCTTTAAAACGATTTCTTTCCAATCAGCTAGAAAGTCTTTTCTTGTATGTCTTGCTAATCCAGGTTTTCCCTAGCCCCTCTGACGCCATTGCTCTCTATCACCTGTTATGAAACAGTGCTTGATTACAAAGCCACATTTGCAAAGAATGAAACAGTCTTATCTTCTTAACCTTTGTCCTTAGTGGTTCCGTACTGCATAAAGAAACTGCTCATGAGAAGTTCATGAGAAGAACTTCTGATACGCATATATTACCATAGCCAATCAGACATGGCATGATAGATTAACTATGGTAATAGGAATGAATCACATGCTTTTTAACTTCTCTTGAGAATACATAACAAATATATCATGACTATAATATAAATATTAAATGCAGTTATATGTCTGCTAGTTTTTGCTTCGTAAAATATCATCCAAACATCATAAAGTCCAGTCAGATTCAATTTTATACATAGCACTTTTACTGAACTTTTGCTGAGGTATGGCCCAAAACATTGTCAAATACAACTTTTGGATCTGAAATTGACCTTATTGTCCTTGATGATTTGATCTCATCTAAATCAAATCAATAAAATTTCTGGCTACTCTCTGCATCTTACTGAGACGGAGAGGTAGGCAAATGATGCCATGTGATTGATTTGACATAAGTAAATGCTGCTGATAACGCTATATAGAACTTTACATATTTATCAATAATTACATAATGCAAACTTTCCACAATATCCTTTATCTTCACTTCTTATTACACAAAAACATGATTCCTCTGAAAATTGAGATGATTCAATAATTCAATGATCATGCTCCTTCTCTTCATCCCAATAATGATTCCAATTTTGAAAATTACTAGCCAAATATCTATATATCAAAACTGATGTCTAAACATTATCTGAACTCTTTCTTCCACATGCACCCAACAGCTAAGTACCCATTAAACCTCCCCTGTCTGGACACTCAAGCAAGAAAACCCTGATCAGCAAAATTGGCTTCTTCACATCCATGGCCAGTATTGAAATTTAAGAGATTGCATTGTCAGATTATGGTCCAACTATTTAAATTAAGCATTCTGCAATCTCCTAATCCAATCTAGAGGCCATCCATGTGCTGCTTGGAGCTGGCTGTATGTTGGTCATGTTATACAAATCCATAATGTCCCAGGCCGTGTTATACCACAGGGAGGCATCAATAAGACCATCATGGCTTGCTATGCCTGTGCCCATACACACTGACAAGCCTTAAGGAGTATGGAAAGGGTTTACAGAGGACTAGATGACTCTTGAGCTGAGGAACAAATGGATTTCTACACATAAGAGTGATGGGCACAAAGAGACAAACCTGATAAGTGAATATAAGTGACATTAAAGTTCCATGTGCCAGAGAAAATTGTCATGTCCTAGCTTATGGCCAGTTTTCAAAAACCACTCCTATGAAATATTATCATGATTATAACATGTTTTTTTCATCATTATACCTAAAATATACACAAATCATGTCATGAATGGAATGCTCTTGCTCCAGATTATTTCATCTTAGTTGTTTGATGGTTAAGAACCCCATGCAATTCTCACTACAGTCCTTGACATGGCAATGATCTGATCTGTAATTAGATCATTTTCAGACAATCTTCTGATGACTGGGTAAAGCTTTTGAGTCCCGAGAGTGAGTTCAAAGGATCAGTAGAAAATATTTTAAACATTTTTGAACTTCCATGTCTCATCCAGAAGATCTGGTCAGTTTGTATTGATAAATTTGACAGACATTTGGCTAAAGACATTGGTAAGACAACTTCCATGCTTACAAAGATCCAGAAAATTTCACATACAATCTGCAAACTAAACTAAATCTTGACAAATCTGTACTGCCACTTAGATTAAAAACGGAATGTCAATTTGTTAAATGGAACCTTCCTGGGGCAACAATATCAAACTGAGCCCCCTTAAATATACACCATTTCATTCATCGCTAAGAGGGCTGATTAGTCAATACCATCAGGACATTTCCCAGAAAAATTAATCAGTATTTAGACAAGTGGAATTTACTCAATCTATGCCTAATGGCGCTGGTGCCCATCAAACAACCCGGAGCAAGGTTTCAGTTTCGTGTCCGAGTTTGACATTCAAAAGGTGTACTTAACCCCCAGATCAAACACCATTCACTGTCTCAATAGCACAGGACATCCATGTTCTTTCAAACAAAGTTTTCGCATCGGCCAATGAAATCAGCAAGAATGGGGTAAGAAAGATCAGTAAGAAATGATGTCTGACAGTGGATTATTTGCTCTCAGCAATTCATGAGTGAGAAATCGACAAGGCAACGATAACAGCTGTACAATCCATAATGTGGAGACAGTTTGTGGCAACTTTCCTCCTCCTCCTCCTCCTCTGTTGTATGCACTCTCTGGCTAAGTAATGATGGAAGAATACCACATAGTGTGTACCGTCACAATACTCACATGAGCATAGAATCAGGAACAGAAGTGTTGACATCATTACACCCATGATACTACTCAACATGATAATTCTGAACAAAAGTCCACCCATCAAAACAAAACTGCTTTCATAACTGAGACATTTTTCATACAAACACAAGCACTGTATGCTATATAGGCAGTCATTAGTAAATGGTACTGAAGATTCATATAGCTTACGCAAAGAAATCAGTCTCAAGTGGTCACCAATCCAAGATAAATGGCTGCCCATTCCAAGACAAAATAACAAATTGGCTCCACCTGAAGCCAGGGTTGATCAGGTCTGATCTGATCCCCTAGAGCGTTTGTTCTGGTGTTACAATACAGAGTGATAGCCATAACAGTCAAGTGCAAGTACGTCTATGGCCTTATATTATCATCTGGTGTTTGGAATATTGTGACTGTCATTCATGCAAATCCTAAAACAAATGTCACATTCTTCTGATGCGTAGAGAACAATCAACTTGCATTAAATCTTCACTGGGATATCCCTTTCTCAACCTACCAGGACAATTGAACAAAATTATTACTGTTTAAACTTCCCAGCACAGCATGGTTAACAAATCTATTCTGTGCACAGAAAGGATGCTTATGACCAAGAATACCGTTGGCACCAAAGATGTAACCTATAATTACTACCAACAGGACCATAGTCCTATCTACATATGTTTTCTTACCTCAGCAACACTGATGTAATTCCATCCATAGAATTGTCAGAACTTAATGATCAAACATCACTATTGGTGGATCACACTACAAGACAGGGTGTGTGATATCTTCTAAGACATATAAGACACCTGAGAGCAACAATACCAATCTTATGATGTATCAACTGTACTATTGAATATATACTGAGGGAAAAAGATAAAGGATCACACAGAAGCACAAGTGTTCCTTGATTTTTTCAAAGGTTTCGTTACAAGCTTTGTATCGTACAGATTGTGATGAAACCTGGAAAAAATAAAGGAACAAGTGTGCTTTAATGTGATCCCTAGTGTTTTTTCACTCAGTATATATAAAACATCATTGATACACAATATCAGACATCAACAGTTTTATTATTACCATTATTTGGTATAAAGTGAAATAACTCTGAATATCACAAAAGGGTCACCAAAGGTGCCAACACAAGTTGTTTTTTAAAAGGATAAACCTATATTTTCCTGCAGTGGCAATACAATGGCAATACTGAGCTACCCAAGGCTGAGCATGCCAGTTTAAGGACTCTGTCAGCATCCATCTAGGCTGGTTTGTCCTGATTTCAAGTAAAATGACCTTAAGCAACAAACCAGTATCACTTGACATGCTACATGGATATGTTAGGACTTACAGAAACAGTATTCTTCAAAATACAACGTGTTTTATTGCTGCAAGGATTGCACCAAACACTGCCCTTGGGAATAGCAGTTCAGTTTTTCTTTACTACTTTGACAGAGAACACAGCTGCACATGCACTGGATTCCCTGAATCTGCCTGTCTTGTGCTCATACAGTGAACACCGAAAACTGAATAAAATGGAAAACTTAATTCCTAGAAGTCCATCCATCTTCATTACGTGTCCAACAATGAGAGGCTGACAGTGGTATCACTTGAAGGGGGACATGAAATGAAGCAAACTGAAACGGATGGACTTTTAATAACATGATGATGAAAGTTGAACGTCTTTTTCTGGAATAACATCACATCAATATTCACTGCCCTATTCATACCATATGTAAGATGAAAGTCCCTCAAAAATCAACAATACCAGTTAAATTTTCCTTTCATATCTCATTTAGACTGCATATCACAAGGAATGATAAAGAGGCCACAAAACTTTCATATTAAGAAATGTTTAGTGGTTCCAAGACAGTTGGCCCACAATCCACACGATCACATTAACGCCATACTGCGCGACATACACATTTACATATCACCATAAATGTTAAGTAGGCTATATAAATATTCCCCAAACATGAATAATCTATGAGTGTTTTGTGTTGCAAATACTTTGCATTCAATTAAAGTAAGTAATAACAGCAAACAATATTTAACCCAAGTAAAAGTAAGTGCTTTAACTGTTCCAAGGCAGTTTAGTACTTCAATCATCACATGATCAGAACACCTAACTCAGCAACCTAATATTCATTCTGCTCTTGATACAACTGCTTCCTGCCAATCAAATGTAACAAAATCACTTGTACCATAGAAGTTATCACTAGCCATGAGTGATGTTCTTAATCATTCAACAGTGCATCCATGCACAATACATCCAAGCACAATACATCCAAGCATAATGCATCCAAGCACAATGTATCCAAGCACAATGCAGTCCGGGAACTACACCATGATACATATAATGTCATGATTTGTGATAACCTTCCGCATTAGTTCAGCCCCTATGAAGGCCCCAACACAATGTCCCAATGTGAATATAAACAACTGCAGACTACCAGGTACGGTGTTTACAAGCCTGTCAGGCTACAAGGCTTTTAGTTAATTACTGCTGTGATGATAAATGTGACAACATTATTTACAAACTATCAGTCAAGAATTATGCACACATGGCATTATATCCCACAAGTTATCAATCCCTATGACTGACTAATGGCTATTTGGAACACCTGAAGGTTTATGCGAACATTATGAACAATGTGGCCTGTATGGTCGTAAAGCATCTGGTACACAGGAGGATGAGGAACAGTCCAGTGCCTGAGGAATGGTTATGACAGATCTCCATACAAACACACTCTATAGTACACTGAAGCAGCTTGAAAGAAGCTCATAGAACTAAATCCTTATTCTCGAAACATTCATAGTTTTTTAGAACTCTTAATTTTTATCATAGCCAATGTGTTAAGAATGGACTTAAGAGGTTTGTAGGGCTCTGAACGTTTTGAGAATAGCAACGTGAAGATTAGGTTTTAGAGGTCTATGTAATGGCAAGTCACGAAGTCCTTTTTTTGCTGTGAATAATGACAGACACACTAAAACATGAATCTAGTCAATCAGGAAAACATTGTGATCCTGGGCACATAGCATTGTCATGAAATCAATAGTTATCTAATATCTGAATACATTAAGCAACTTATGTTTAAAATATTTCATTATTACAAAATATTTATTATTCCAGAATATTGATATTTAACAACTGAAATAGTGAAAGCAAATACACCATTCTTCAGCAGGTCCATAACAGTGTGGCATCTTTCCTGCTGTGAATAATCCATCTTGGCTCCTGCTGCTGACTAGCCATGTTGTTACCATGCCAGAAAGACATTTTTTCAGTAGAATCCCCCTTCAGTATTTCAAGACTCTCCAAAAACAGCTCCAGTTGTGTGAAAGGCAGCTGTTACAAAATGCTTTTCCTGGCAGCTTACTCTCAAAAAGGTACCCCTTGTAGACAGTTGGTTAAAAAGCAGCAGGGTTGAGATGAGTATACAAGTCTCTGAATCATAATCCCGTGCCTCCATGGCAAATATTCTCTAACATGGAAAGTGTGGGAAGCAAACTGTACTGCAGACAAGTTAGATAAACACAGGATGGTCAGGACCATCTTGCATTCATCAATCTGCAACCAAAAGCCAAGCCATCACTTCCCCTCTGACAGCAAATACCACAGTCCTGGCCCACCCTCTCTCAACATGCATGGAAGACAGCAGTTAGACTTGTGGGGTTTGGTACTCTATACTGTTGGGTCAGTGTTATTACACCTCCAAGGGCCATCAGGAATCCATTTCCATCCCTGCATGTACCTCAGGGTTTGTTGAGCATACTCTTGATTGAGATATGATGTTAATGTGCTAACTTGTGACCAATACTTGAACTTTCACATCATCTGGTGGATTCATGACAGGGGCAAGCCACATGCTGTGTTCCACACTACCAGGAATCTGCTTCACCTGGCCTAAAACAGATCTGTTCTGGATCCTTCTTGGTCTACATTGTTAGTAAATGGATAATACCAACAAACTGGGGTTGCTTTTGCACATCAACAAAATTGAGAAAAGTCAGAATGTTTCACAAGTAATGGAAATTCTTGTAGTCCCATATGGAGGTCCTAATGGTTATTGCTCACAGCTGCCTTAGCTTTTATCCCCTGAACTGACTGATTTCAAAAAAATTACAAGTATACTATCTACCACAATATTTTAGGCACACAAAATTCCAAAAGGACAGCTCCAATAAAAACTGCATGCTAAACTGAATTCAAAAAAGAAGGCATGCCAAAATATCTAAGCAAACTGTCATGGAAACAACCAAAGTAGGCTTTTTCAGTCATTTTATGAAGGGCTAACAAGAATCCACTCACAAAGTTGAAAAAAGGGACTAGCAAGGTGTCTTGCTGATATAACAATTGCACTCATAAATCCATGATCAGCTGGATACAAACCAAGCAAATCTGGTTGGATGAAACATGAAAACAGTTTATGGTCCTTTGATACCAAAATGTGTGACAGTTTACAAAACGAGAGGTCCACTTTCTTTCAAATGTTACATTCTTAAAAGATGTCATTTCAACATATGACCTTCAATGTCATGAGCAAAGAACTAATGACAGATTATGGCCTCATCAATGCCATGTATCAAAAGCTGGTAGATGATTTCTTGATTCACGTCAGTCAGGATCATGAGCTGTTCACACAATAAATCATAAAAATGTACTACCATGATAAATAATTAAACCTGAACTATTTCACATAAATGATTAACTACTGAATAATGAATTACTTTATTTTTATAAGTGTTCAATAATTGCAGCAAACATGAAACAAGAGACTGTTGTGAAATATTGTTGATGAAAACTTGTATCCCAATAACTGATATCTTCACAAACGTTCATTAGATGACGCAGAGAACAAAAACTAAACTGAAAACAGAAATTAAAGACAACGATTACCCAGGTATAAAATGATTTGGTGCTCATAAAATGAGTAGTACAAAAAGGCTCTGAATGTTCTGAAAAGGTCTCCTTCCAAATAAAGATGATATTTTATCCAAATATTTTGCCTCAGCCTGTATACTAATGGCATCTGGAGTACAAACAAATATGCATTATTTGCAAGAGAAAAGATGCGACAAATTCTCCTGCAGAAAGCGAATAGAGTAAACTGATTCCATGTAAATGTACTAAGTGCTACATCTTGCAATCTGCAAACTGTTCCCTTGGTCTCTATTAACATGACTTTTCAATCTTTTCATTTGAAACGTTTCCCTCATTACCTCCATACTGTTAATTGGCAACATATAAATTTTCCTATATTTAACTTCTATGCACACTGTAAATATTTGATAACGAGCGACTGCACATTGACTTTGGTATGCCCAGTTCTTTCAGGGATGCAATGCAGCACAAAGGGAAACTCCCGCCTGGTCAGAGAACTAAATCAATACAGGATCAATGCCTCTGTTGTTCTGTCCTCAAGTATTCTGTGGTGCAAAAAATTATCTCCGACAGCTCCTGCGATCAGTAACACGCAGCAAAGAACGACACTGGACTGGTTGACTTCCATAAAAATCATGGGATTTATATTTGCAGAATTATCAAGAGATGTATGACAGATGAAGGTACCTTTGATTGACTTCAAAACATAAGCCTCATCCAGTTCCTTTTCAAGTCCTTTTCTTCATTATGAAAGTGATACAAGTCAAGTTCTGTCTTAAACTTTAAAAAAAATGAAAAATAAATAAAAAATACAATATACTCTAAAACAAATTTGCATCTTTCCATTAGTCCCTGCCTGATGCTGAATACCTTCCTTCTCAAATAAGAAACATGAGTCTGCTACAGCCAATGAGGAAGTTTGCTGGAATGTTTGAAACTACAAAGGAAACAAAGAGGGTGGGTGAGTGAGTGAGTGAGTGAGTGAGTGAGTGAGTGAGTGAGTGAGTGAGTGAGTGAGTGAGTGAAAGGGGATCAGCACTGCTTTGAAGATTATGATTATGCAGGTCGCAGATCTTTACCACTGTTCACGACACAGGGCTCGTATGTAAGTGTCATGTTGCTTGTATTGAAGGGTTGTATTGAAGGGTTGTGACCCTTCAGATGTGCTATTTCATCCTTCGAATATAGATATATACCGGTATGTTGGTATGTTAAGCTGATTAAAACTCTGGAGCCATCACTGAACTAATGCCTATTGTTTGAAATACACCTGTACATATATGCAGTATGTCCAAGATTAACAGGCATGAGACTGATAATAATACATAGCTGTGGGGAACAGATGGGAGAAACACTCTTGCTGGTTGACAATCAATCCATCTATTTCCCTCTGCTATTTCATCTGATACAGGGCAAACCAATCAGTCACAGGCACTAATGGAAAACTGTATGGACTAGTTCTGTTATACCAGGGTTTACCAAAATTAATAACCATAAGAATCAGACTAATGGGATCTACTCCAGGGCCAATATACTAAAGGCCATATTAAATTGATTATTAGATTTCAGCCTTCACAACCCCACCCCCACCCAGAGCCAGTGTGCTGTTGTAGGTTGTGGAGTATACACTTAGTTCTTCCTTCAAGAGACTCATGAAGGCTTTATGTCAACCACATCCATCAATAATTTACCAACCTTTGAATAGCTTATTTCAAAGTCTGAAAAAAGGACACTTCTCTTGAAATTCTAAAGACATATTTTAGAGGCTTAGTTGTAGTCTTTTTCAAAATATTGTCCCTCTTGTCCATATTCACCACCAGTTCCACATTATCAGAATACAACCTCCTGAATGAATCACCTCCCTGAAACCATGTCATAGATACCAGACAGTGTATAGTCATTATTACCAGAACATTTTCTTTAAGCCACATCAATACACCATCAACACATTGGTCGCTCATGACACAAAACCATGGCACATTAAACATAATTCCAAGCACACAGTATACTTCTCCTTTTGATAGCTGACTGATTCTGAAGGTAATCAACATCTCGAATGACGCACATTATGCCATACAACAAAGGCAGGTAATGCAAGTAGAACTCCCCAATAACTACAGCTGTTTACAGTAGTTTATTTCCAGTCTATTGTCCTACTGCACAAGCAAATGGCTGTTGCTGGGGCATGATGAACCCGTGTTGGGTGCAGCCCATGAAGACACCTGTTCCCTACTGTCACTGATACCTTTAAAAGAAGGACTCATCACCTACATCACCTCCAACATCTAAATAACCATAAACAGTTTGTATTGTAGGTTCCGCATCAAGGCAGTTGGACATATTTTATGATGGGTTCATGTGGCATTAATTGTATTCTTGATATTAAAAGGAAATGGAAAGTAAGGAAATGAATACATGAGGCTGAGTTCGGACTATTATTGTCAGATCATGAGCACAAGACATTATTCAAAATGCCATCAATAACAGCGTTTCATTGACACCAGTTCTTATGATGGCATACTGACATGAAACATTAAGAAGTAACACCACAGCAAACACTCTGGAATTCTTCATGTGAAAGCATGACCAACTACCACTGCCACAAGACAATGATAAATAATGGAAGGATTGAAAATTATCAAAATTTATTTTCTCATAAAGATCCCAAATATCTGGCTAATACCATGGTACTCAATTCAGTTTATGCCTATCTTGAAGTCTGGAAATGGACCTGCCAATAGCAATTCCTACTTCTATAGCACATGAGCCTTATGATGACACACTGTGTCAGAACAATGTTGTACTGGCAGCTCATCCACTAGGCACTGTTGCCAAGAAGGAATCAATACTCACTCAAGTCATGTATATACTATTGCTAGTCCATCTGTGTAAGGAGGAAAATTGCAACCATTTCTTCTTGAAAGATGAAAGTTTTGCCATAGTTAATCATTCAAAGCCTTTACTGTAGATTAAGTAAATATTTCCATCCATTTACCATTCTAGCACTCCAAGAAGAAAACATGTATGCTTGCTGGTACACATCATTCAACTAACTGTCTGTACCAAATAGCCAAACCTTGCTGCCCAGGTAGCCCATGTCATTATAGAAGTCCAGCACTGACTTGATTGTTGAGATGCTGGGGCCACCATGGTGTCTTTGGAATTTGGCTGGAGATGTTTGGAATTAGCAGACATGCTGGTCACCCTTGTCAAATGCCTTCCTTCAACTAGAGTAATCATACTCAATAATCCATATGAATTGTCCTCTAAACCTCGCAAACAAATATGGATGTGTGTGTGCAGAAAAAGAGGGCATGAAAATACCCTGGATCTTAAACATTTAACTTGAAGTTTGTGGAAACCAACACCTCTCATTTTAATGGTTCATTTTGAATGGTTTATTTTGAATAAGTATTAGTAAACTATCGTCTTTCTCATAAGTAACACATTAACAGATCCCTCATTTCTTTAAAAAGACATAACACCTGGGTGTGTGATCTGTGCATCATAAATGTTGCGTGAGTAGGTCGATACCAAGACTCACAGACATGGGCTCATCTCGTCTGGAGCGCCTCCTCCAGACACCAGAGGCAAGCTCAACACTCAGCATTCCCAGGAAATTGATACTGTATTATGAAATTTCTGCAACTAATCAATCATAAGCTCTTCTCAATTTGATAAGAATCTCACTATATCTCAAGATTCAATATGTCTCGTAAAACACTCCTCCCCTTGATGGAAACACATTTCAGAGTTTTCCACAGATTATTTTCTCAACAAATACCTCCAAACTGAATCATCCAAACAATCTATTTCTTCACAGAGCCAATCAGATTATTATACTACAGCGTTACTGTTAAAAAGTTTTGTAAAAACTTACCTACTTAAGAGATATTTGTATAAGTATGTGCATAAAAAAATATCAACTTTCTTTCAGTTTCACAACCACTTCAGATGCTTTCTTGTGGGTAGGAGATTATTCATTTAGTTCAAGAGATCAATTTGCAAATACTTAGGTACAAGCTAGTGAGCGGAACACACCTGAGCACACATAAACATCTACTTCCTCCCACTCAACTGTTAGTGCTACTTGTCCATTCACAACATATTTGAGATTCTATTAGACAATGGAAACACCAGTACATATTCATCAAGCAATAATGACGTACATGAACAGAAGATCGCGTGGAGTATTATTCATTCACAAACTGCTTCACGTGATAAGGTCAAAGAGGTTAATCTTTTTTATGCAAAGAACTTGATTTGATCTTAAAACACTATCTAATTCCTTTAACCAATCTCACTTGGTCAGGGTTTAAAGTAGCCATGGTTCTCATGATATGCTGCCATTGTAACATCACTGACCTTAAGTCAAATTAATAAAAAATATGATACAAACTGAAGACTTTCAAACAAGTGCACCACGTACATTTGCTAAAGAGAAACACTGTTTTCCCATCTCACCATGTTTTCAAACTCAACCTTCAACTTAACCACTAGCAAGCTAGTCCAAGGTCAACTTGCACAAACAAAACTTCAGGCTATGATTATAATATTGAGAATATTTATAAGGCTCCTTTTCCAGGCTAGATATCCTGCTCAAAGCACAACTTTATGTTACAATGTTGGTCTTGCAATCCATGTAGCGCTAAGACAGCTTTGTGCAAGTGGACAAGTGGTGGCTGAGCGGGCTAGGCGGCTGACTTTGTGTGCTGCCGATTAGGTGCCTGACTCTGAGGGTGCAGGTTCGAATCCCGGATGGGACTCAACCGAAAAAAAGTACTAGAATTTGTACTTTACTAAGAAAGTGAAATCCCATATATGACATATGTTGCATTTGACCACTTTCTAAATGGCATCGTGTAGACACTACACAAGTAGAAACAAAATCTTACCATGTCTCTGAATTTCTAACCTTTTGAACTATTTCCACTCAGTTCAAACAGATTGGCCATGACCTTTCTGTGAAAGCCAAAGCCTGTTATTCCATTTAGAAAATATTATGGAACTGAAGGTATAAATATTACATGATAGCTTCATGTATGTTTTGGAAATCAGTCATAAACCCTCATTATCAACTAACAGTTGTGAATAAATAGATGAAAAAATAACATTCAATTGTGACTGTGCCTTCACTCTCACCATATTCTCCACTGATAGTTAGACGGAAGAGAAACGCAATCATAATAAATGAAATTGGAGCTATTTGCAGTAGAGCAATCATTCTCTCATTTCAGTTTTCATAGGTAAGCAATTAAACATTTATGACTGACGTGAAGGTAAATTGGACTTCAAGGCTTCATCATGTTCATGACTACAGGTATCATTACACTGCAGTATGGGAGACACATTTTTCCATGAAACACAGCGAGGTAGCAGTGGCATTAATCTTATACCCAGTATAAATCCATTCCCTACAGCACAGGAGTTCGACCTATCACGAGGCGTTCAGTGTGAGCTCAAAGTAAATAGATTCATGTGGGAAGGCCATAGCAGAATGGTTCCAGGGTTTCCAATGCTTGTCCCTCAGACTAGTAGAAGCATGCTTGTCCCTCAGACTAGTAGAAGAATCTTTGTCCCTTAGACTAGTAGAAGCATGCTTGTCCCTCAGACTAGTAGAAGAATCTTTGTCCCTTAGACTAGTAGAAGAATGCTTGTCCCCAAGACTAAGAGGAAGTTAACAATAATTTGTTGGTCATCTTGTACCCCTTAAAGACTAGTAAAAAAGAGTGATCCTAATGTGAATGACTTGTCACCTTGTATGCTCTGGAGACTAGTAAAAATGAAGAAACCTATCAGGAACTGCACGGTCACCTTGTTCGATTTGGCTGTTGGTGGCATAACAAGCTAACACATACTTTCAAAGGTTGGAAAAAATGACATTAATACAAGTATACTTAGTTACAGCTTTCTCATTACTCCTTCAAACTATTTTCTGTCAGCCCAAACACACTGACTGTTCATATAATCAATACCTGGAAATACAAGTTTATCGGAGAGTCACCTAGTTCCAAACTTGATGCAATAACGAAGGCTGCTAACCTGGCACTGACGCCGGATTCTGCCACTGATGTACTGGGAAAATGACCTTGAGGATGCACTCTTTCAATCATGTCTAAACAGGTATGCCTTTGGAGCCACCAAGACACCTTAATGTGTTTAGCTATTCATCTTTGTGAGTGTTGTCATACTTACAAGTCTTCTACGTATCAGTAGATGTTGTACAAAATGTGCTTAAAGAGGTAGTTAGTCTGTTCATTGATTGCTTCCATACAAAGCTGCAAACCATCCAATCGTGAAATCTTTCATGATTCTGTCTTGAAAGTATAGTTAAATATCTTTCAAAACTTTTACTTACTGTACACTGCTAATCATATGGGTTATTGTATTCCAGACTGTTGGTTACTAGACTGCAAAAAAATGAGCGGTTGACCTCATGAAGGAGACTGAAAAGGATGGTTTCTAAGTTTCTATTTTGTTAGTCTTAAATAATCATCAGAAGTAAACTGCTCTTGAATAGCTATCATCAAATAATATCTACCAATTCCAAACAGAAGAGTTCATCACTAAATCATTATTTCAAATTATGAGAAGAACATTATAAGTTTCAAGGAAATTTCAAATAATTCACTTCAGGCAAATGTTTAAGAGATTCAGCTTTAAATAAAATCTTTATTTCAGCATTTGTCCCTATTTAAAACTTTCATCCTCATTACACATTTATTGTGCTAAAAAACAGGAAAGTCTTCTACAAGTAACCTGTGTTCTGACATGCACACAGCCAAGCATTATTCCTCAAGCAATAACAAATGGAAGATCAGGGATAGGATAGTTACATTGGTCTATATACAAGCTAATCATGATTGCATCACTATTTTCTGCGGCAGGCCCTGGAGACTGTCTCAAAATGACAAAACCTATACAAGCATTAAAGATACACAAATCTGCATTCAACTGTGCTAATGGGCTTCTTGAGGAAACATGATTAATTCAACACTGACTCAGCTTTTGTGTTGAATGTACTATAAACTCCCTTCCTTGGACAATTCTAGTGAATTATTCATGGAAGTCAACTACAGACACTTCTCTGTGAAGAGTCCTGGTTAGGCCACCGGTGGTCCATATCTGTCCTAACCACTGTGAAACAGTGCCTGTGCCATGAACATGGAAAGACAGCAAAGTATCCTGGTTTCTACATCAGTACATGTCAGTGTATATAGCCATGCTCTATGTCAATAGTCCTCTGTCATTGTTTGATTCATACCAACAAATTATCCTATTTTGTACATGGCCATGTGTATATACTGCAAGAAACAAATATAGGATCATAGGAAAATTCAAGCATTCCTTCATTATTTTCCAGTTTTCATCACTACTGCACTATTCAAAGCTGGTGATGAAAACTGGAAGATGCTAAAGGAACACTTTAATTTTCCTGTGATCCTTTCCTTGTCCCTCTCGGTATATATAACCAAGCTCTATGTCAATACTCCTATCTAATTGGTTGGTTCAGAGCAACTAAGTATCCTTATGTGTAATGTCAGTATATACACATGCACAAAAGTTAAGCATCACCCACTATTTTTGTGATCTGCTACTTTGGATACTCAATGGTAACTATCATAACGAGATCTATGACTGTCATTAATATCTTTGGTTTGAGTATGTTTGGCAACTACATGGATGATGAAGCTGTGACGATGACCCATTTGCCTTACAATGGCCCTGCATGACATGCCATCTCTCAGAGGCAGCTAACTTTCTCCTCACCATGACTGATTTTCTAACTCTAAAGTGAAAGGAGAATCTCATAACAGACCAGTGAAACCAAGTGTGTGAAACTTGATTTTCAAGATTCAGATGGTAGGAAAATGGAGTTGCACATGCAGAACGTTTTCCTTGTCATATCTTGACAATCTTAGGTTCAAGAATCTAAGGAAGGCTAATTCAGTCATAAACATTTATAGTTTGTATTTCTGATCTTCAGTGGTGAAATCAAGACACTATGAAAATAGTGGCACTTAACTTTTGTGCATGTGTATAGATAGCCATGCTCTATGTCAATAGTCCCATGTCACTGGTTGGTTCAGACCGACAAGGTATTCCAGTTACTACATGTCAGTATATATAGCCATGCTCTATGTTAATAATCTGGTCACATTGGTTGGTTCAGACCAACAAAGTATCCTGGTTTCAACATGTTCATGCATAGACATGGGTCATATCATGCATATGAATATGTCAGTATTCCTCAGGTTGGCTGAAAATTGAAGGAACATGAAACTCCATTTAAAATTAATCTTTTCGGTTTTATTGCTTGTCCATTCAATAATGTGCAATGAGTGTGAAAGAGATGATATTGTTTAAACAACCATTATATAATAAATAAACTATGACTATAAATTACATATTGCCATGCTCCTACAAAACATACCAGTACTACTATTAATGTGCAAATTCATAAATTGTTTGATAAAAAAAAAACAGAACTGTGTCATTTTCTCAAACTCATTGTTGTGATAACTGTCTGCAAGGATTCCCCACCCCCTTAATTTTTAGTGATGTCACTTGTTCATGAACCAGCCTCCCACTCTTAACATCACCCAATGTTTTACATTACACAGAAATGTGCATCCAGTACATATATGTATACAATGAACACAGATAATATACACCATAACATCTTACAGTACACCACACCACACTACACCATTACTTTTATGGACTCTAATATTTCCTGCTTTGCCCCTTCAAAACCCTGTCACACACTCCAACCTATCATACATAACCAGTCCATAAAAATGTAAATCACTGGCACCTGCATGAGAGAGTGAGTGAGTATGATTTTAAACTGCTTTCAGAAATATTCCAGCAATATCGCGGCTTCACACATTGTACATGTGGGGAATCAAACCTGCGTCTTCAGTGTGATGAGGAAATGCCTTAACCACTAGGCTACCCCACCACCCCAATACATACATGAACTGACAACAAATAATAACAGATTAATACGCAATAGAAATCATGTTTCAAATATATATTTTCAAATACGCAGTATTTTGGCTATAATATAATAAATAAATAAGCCACTAGGGCATGTCCACACAACCAAGCTGAGACAAAGGTGAAAAAAAAAACCAACACTAGGACACAAATGTGAAGGTAGACATTCCCCGTGGGAAGACGTAGGTCTCCTGTCTACCTACCCTTCCTTATAGGGAGCTGAGACAGTACAACAGGCTAATTAAATCATGCTGCCTGCAACAAAACAACTGACAACACACATATTAGATGAATAGAGTCTGATGGGGCAGCACCACAGTGTATCTACATAGGAGATAAATGACAATAACTGATCCCTTATGTCTCGGCACCGACATTTCCATACAATGTGCCACAGAATGCTGCAGAAAGGGATGATGGCAGCGTCAGATTACAAGATTCTCCCACCAAAGAATTCCTCCCTCCACACTGCTAGATGAGCTGAGCGATATGCAGATGAGAGTGCATATGTACAGTGATAGAAGTCAGGTGCAGTAATTATGACATGTATGTGCATCATGTGGATGTTTTTTGGATTGCTGAAATATATGCCATTATAGTGTTTCTGCATCGATGTCCACAACATGACAAAGGGATGTGTGAAAATGACTTTTTTACACACCTTTTGGCACTGTTTAACTTGAAATAACTATTACCTGACCTGACAACAACAGCACTTTTCAAGAGACGTTCAAAGATGTGCATATAATAAGTAGGTGGTGTGATTTTGATCAAATTATTGACATTTATGGTTGGATCATCAGAAAGCTTCAGGGCCTTTTCCCAAAATTTGCAATTCACAAGTTAACACTGTTTGCAAAAGTGACTAAAGTGAAGATCTGATAGTTACAATGTGTGATCAAGTGACCCTTGTGTCACCAGACCCAACCAATAGGATAGCTTCACATAGAGCCCTAACCCAGGCATTATTAGGAGAAGCCAGTGGTTATACGATTGAATTTTGCTGACAACAGCATAAAAAATTATATTTATTCTCAGTGTTTCTCACTGAGGCAACCAGTCATAAGTAACATATATGACAAAGTTAAAAAAACGTGACAGATCACAGCACACATTTGGACCCACTGGGATGAAAGGGAAAACAGTTTCAAACACAATGTTTAACAATGTGAAACATAATGACATGATGGAAACCAGGCATTGAAAATCCATTAAACACCAACAGAGTTGAATATGTTACAAACTGGCTATCTTATATGTTTAATAACACTAATTATCTCCAAGCCTGGTGAATACCTAACTATGTTACAGACCAACCATATGCTCTCTCCTTTCAACTAGAATGTGTTAGGGTTAGTGCCTCTGAGTTTTCAGTTAATAGAAGTTGATGAAAATTCTTGTTAATCTCATTTTCTTGAATTACTTTGACAGGTTAATCAAGGAGGGTTATCGTAACTTGATTTATTAATTTACCTCACAGACCTAATAATATGCAGTCGCTAGGTAGCTTATAACTGTTTATTCTGTGAAACTTCAAGAAAATCGTCTCATGAAAATGAGACACCTTAGAGCAAATCAAAACGGTATCATGTTGACAAGGCTCTCACATTATGTGTTGACAGATAATCAATATTCCTAACTTATCCTTCTGATATAAACATTCTAGAAGAAATCCAGTAAGAAAGGTAATTAATGAATGTAATTGCAAAAACCTTTAAATAGCATTGGTACACAGAAAATACTTAATAATATTAGGCATTCAGTGCAAAACAATCCAAAACAATGGCCACAAGTAATCTTTTCAGCATGAACACACTAGCATTTTTCTGATCTGGCCCACACATCATTAAACAAAACAAGCTACTACAAAAATATTTCATGATCTCTGAAGTGTGAGATAGATAAATTTTAAATACACCCCTGTTCAATTCCAGATCACCATCTATTCCCATCCGATTTATTTCTGACAGCTAACATTTGCAATACACACAAATGTTTAATCGAACCTAGGAAGAAGCCCTACTGAAGGGGTTAGCAAACTGACAAACATTCACAAGTGTAGCAGTGATCATTCTGACCTATACTCTTCCTAAATCTATTTTGGTTACCTGCTTCATGTTAATACTGGCACAGTTTCAATGCTGGACTCATAGGTCTACATCCCACGCAGCAACACACAGCAGAACCTACATACAATGTTTACCTAAACATGCTCAAGGCTATGCAATATCACAATCAGGGGGATTCACATACTGGAAGCTTACTGCGATACCACATGACAGTGACCGCAGAATTAATTAAAACTTGACTTTAAAAAGTGAACTGAAGTCATATTAGATGACACAGAGCAATAAAACATGCCTGGTCTTTCCTTTCAAACAGCTTATGAAATTAATTTGAAAACAAAAAAGAACACATGATATATTTAACATCCACTCAGAGCACTTATATTACTTATTAACATTCCATCCACAAATCTATGCCTGTGTCTAAATGAATAACAGCATGTTCAATTCATTTGGTCAAAACTGCATGCAATACATTGCAACCAGAACTGTTACACAAAAAGTGGTACTAATGATTAATAAAACCAAGTCATGTTCTCAAAAAAGTGGGGTAGCCAAGTGGCTAAGCATCCATTCATCATGCCAGTGACCCGTGTTCAATTCCCCACACTGATGCAATGTGTGACGCCCTTTGCTTAGTAAGTGTCCCCCTTCGTGATATTGCAGGAATATTTCTAAAAAGGTACTTTCACCCCTTCACACTGAGATGCTTCATTATTATATAGTAAGCATTCATTCAGTATTTGTAGCCTGCACGTTTATGAAAAAGCATGTCTAAACAAGTCAGCACTAGAGGTCTCTTGCAGCCCCACTGAGTGTTCTTGAACCTTCAGAAGCTTAATAATGGTAAAGGGGTTGTTGTTGGCACAGATATATATCCCAGGTATGTTTTCAGCAATGTACCCTAAACACAGTAAAAACATTATGGCAGCATATCTGGAACCCTGTTCAGCTGATTATGAATGGTACTGTGAATCGCTAAATATTAGTTGCTGTGTACTCTTATTTCTTATATATCAAAATCAAATGCATCTAATACAACTGATGCGAAATGGACTTGTCCAAGGATACACTTCTGTATTCTCATTTTGTCTAGTATGCAGAAACATGGGGTACATATCTATGGTAACCATGCCGACAACACCAGCTTCAGCCTTAACAACTTTTCAATACACTGCAGCTGCCCTCATTCACATCCATGCTTTTCAAGAGTATATTCCATGGGAACACTGAAAACCTGCAATAGCTTCCATTTCTGAAGCAACCTTCCTTCATCAACACTCTAAATGACCCCACTCACATACATCAATGATCTATTTTAAAAATACCTCATTTAGGAGGGCTGCTTTCCATTATGATCCTGCATATAGGCAGCAGTGATAGATCAGTCTGACAAGCTTGTTAAACTTTCGACAAAGGCTTCTGGCAGTCAATGCTATGTTCATTTTGCACACACAATAGGAACTGAAGCTGTCAAGATGGCTTCGCAGCCAGAGTACACATCCCCTAACTTCCCCTTGCAGTGATTTTCATGTCAAGACTTCATGAAATTTGCCAAAACATCTCCTAATTTAATTACAACACCCATCCTATGTGTATGGGCAGTGAAACTGTCAATATCTACTTCTGCCTAGTGGTGGCAGCTTCCATCAAACACTACATTGGCCAGACCAGCCCTCAATTTGGCTTTCTCTACAGCTCAACACTCACCATATGGTGTACATTCTCATGATAATCTTGTAACATTCACACTTGGCACCAGTTCAGATTGTCCCAGTTCCTAAACCCAAACCCTCCCAAGGTGTTTTATTCTTCTATCTCCTACCTGTCTTAGGGAATTACATAAGCACCAATATAACAACAGCATGTGGGTGATCAAGTGGTCATGATGTCTAAAGGGGTCTGAAAATGCAAGGCTCCTCAATACTAACATGCCAGTGCATGGCAGGTTCCAGCCTCATGGACGCGGTACATAAAGCCAGAACAAGCCACAAGTCGAGACTCCATGATTTACAGACTGACGCCAATGTTGTTGAGGGGGGCATTAAACAACAAAGAATCTAATTTTTACCAGCTGAACAACAGTAACAAGCTTGAACTGGAATTGTAAAATTTAGGTTGTAACAGATTGATCATTTAGGTAACATTCCTCATAACTTTACCAACATGAAAACTGTCCAACATTATGAATTAGTTTTCAGGTGATCACTGGAAGTAGCTGCAAGACTGCTGATGCAGTAATCACTTACTAA
The DNA here is from genome assembly GCF_037392515.1 of Haliotis asinina. Taxonomy (NCBI): domain Eukaryota; kingdom Metazoa; phylum Mollusca; class Gastropoda; order Lepetellida; family Haliotidae; genus Haliotis; species Haliotis asinina. Next base: position 3,159,547 of record NC_090287.1, on the reverse strand, counting down.
TCACAACAGGTGTGGAGTTTTAAGCTCCTCACAGCATTTATTCCAGCAATATCAAAACAGTGGACTCTGGAAATAGGCTTCACGAATTGTACTCATGTGAGTGATCAAACCCGGATCTTCGCCATGATGAGCTTTAACCACTAGGCTACTCCACTATCCAGGTGAGGGAAATTCAAATGTACTGATTTCTGATGGAATACACAGATAACTCTAACTTTGTCAAGGCAAATATTTAGGTGTAGGAGAACTGTATCAGATAATAATGAAAGATATGTCTTGAACAGTTTTTGAAAAATTCAAATAAGAAGTAGAATGTTCATTTTTGTGAAAATTTAACAATTAGTGATCAAGGTTAATTGTTTATATCTATACTTAGACATGGTAAACACATTGACAGCAAGTTTCTCATGGTTCAAAGCTCTAAATAAGAGGTTACCTACAGTGTTTTCATGGATATTGGACAATCAGTGCTAGTAGCTGCATATTGATTTGCCCCCACTAGCTGAGGGAGAGCAAACAGGAAATATTTAATTTCCTCTATAAGTGATCATTAGAAGACATTTGCATATTATAATCATGTCATGACCCAGGCTTCCGGAAACACAATCTTCTGCATACTGACAGACCAAAACCCTCCATATATAACATCGTCTGGTGACTCTTAACTTTCAGCCTGTTTGGTGTGTTGTCAGTAAAGAATTTTTATGAGAACAGTAATTTCAGACTAATACACTATTTCATCAATACTATGCAAATAATAACAATTAGGTTATGGCTTAGATATACATGCATCTTCACAGAAACAATGCTCTCACTGTAATGTAAAGATATGTGTTGATATGTCATCAAATTTTGACATGCAAAAATGCATGTAGAAATACACAATAGATTTCACTATTCAACATAATGATTGCACTGGTTGATGGGTTATGCAGGGACATGGAGCGCTAACAAACAGACAAGAAAACTGTGTAAACAAATTTCACATTTGAATGAAACATGAAATATAATGAAAATATGGACTTTAGAGAACCCTGAAGATAATGCTGAAACAAAGCACTATTTGTAGCTAAGAGGGGATCTCCTAAAACGCTTCAATCTCCGGCCTATAAATTAGCAAGTTCTAAATGTTAAAATTAGGTTTTTCACAATAACCCATGCTGTTTAACAAAAATGTGAATCATAAAACCAAGTAGACTAAGGCAAAAGTCTTTTCCATCTGCTATGAAATTTTGATTTCACCAGTACTATTATCAGTTCCTGTCTCCCATGAGGAAGTTTCCTTGTTTTTATCAGTATGATAAAGTTACTGCAACCAGCTGTGGTGTTTTGTACAACACCAGACTCCAGTTGTGAAGTAAGGCTAATCCACTAAGTATCTGACTGATGCTTTTAATACTTGATTAGTTTTCAGGTTAATCTTATTATACGATTCCGCTCTGGCAGGCAAGAAAAAGGCCTAAGCTTGTTGATATCTACTCCCTCTCGGTTACAGCCTCATCAATAGGTAATACAGGTTACATATCACGTATATATTATGTAAGGCTATCAACAGCACCCAAGAATAGCACGATTATCATCAGGTATCTTATCTACTAACTCTTCTTATCGTAACCACATTTACAGCAGATTATTCATCCACACAAAATATATCTACAAAGTTTCTTTATTCTTAAACAATATTTTCTCAACAACTAGTTTACACAAACATATTTTTTGTATAAATGTCATTTTTTGTTAGTACAAATATCAGTAAATACATTTTCAATGGACAATCACTGTGATTTCAGTTATATCCTGGTGTCTAATTGAGCTGGAGGCATGAGGTATGTCCAAAGTGATACCAGTCAAAACCTATGGAACCTGAAGACAGGATTCTCATGTGCTCAACTGATGTAACTCTTCACAAAGATAATGCTGGTGTTTGAGAGAGCAATATCGTCCCCAGATCATTCTAATATGCTCTGACAAATAATAAGAGTGTCGTATGGTCAGCACTTGGCCAATACATACAGGGAAACCCCAACACCAGTTCACCGCCTGAAATTGACGCTTTGGTACATTTACATGTTTACCAAGACTGTTCCTCTGTTAGAATGATCCTCTAACCAACAAATATATTAATCTGGACCGTTTCACAACATTCAGTGGTAATGACATTAATCTGGACCGTTTCATATGTTTCAGCAGGAATGACATTAAACTGGGCCATTTCAGTAGGAATGACATTGTCTTGAAAACATGTATTGAAATCCCTTCAATCATTAATACACTGAGAGCAAAACAGACATTTTCCCTTAATTACAGGAACATGGAGCCTCATGTATCACCTGCTTGATTTCTCCAATCTCATAAAACACCTAAGCAGTTTACTGGTACAATATGGCTAACAATGCAACCTGCGAAAGTGTTGTATGCAATAGTCTAACTACCACAGACCATTACTTCAATTAAAGTCTTGTTATTGACCGAACTCATATGACCATGTTGCCCTGTGATATGAGAGTGGTCATGTATTCTAGAGCAGAATTGAATCTATTCCGCTATAGATGGACCAATCAATCGTGTAACTTATTCACATGAATGATACAAAATGACAAATATGAAAATATGACATAACATAAATCGGTAATAATATACACTAAGTGACATAAAGTGCAGAAGGAAATGAAAGCGGAACAGAATAACAGCAACTGATACTACAGTATGAATATATTCATCTATTTCGGTCTTGGAATGCACCTAACAGTTTATTCATGACCAGTGCAGCACCCCAACACCTTCTCAAGATGTTGCGGAAATGTCAGCATTTGCTCCGTCCCACAAGAGACTGAGGGCGGAGGGTGAATTACTTAACTTTGTATCCTTATTTCTCTGTGGGATGATAATAACAAATCATAGCAAGGCACACAGCCATGTGTCTGGTGTTATGATTTGTGGGGCGACCCTGGATTATTCGCCCACACAATACATCAGTTTCATGTGAAGCAGGAATCTGGCATATTGTGACACAATATTCACACAATATTATATATCCCTGATCATATTCTTTATGCAACATGCCTGCATCAGTGAGCATTACTATGAGTTCCTGCAGGCACAGTTCCTAGTATTGAAAAGAAGTATCTTTAGAGCTGGACGTTGTACATTCCTACCCTTAACTTGTACGCTTAATATGGATGTAATAATGACTGATCACATGATTAGTGAATCCAAAGAATTAGTGTTGGGAATTGGTTGAAATCTTACAATCGATGATTGCTTCATTACCAACAATAATCGAAAAAAGTTGGTTAGCATCATTTTTTCAGATGTTCCTAGCCAGGTTGTCACTGCAGATATGCATAACATCATGCGGCTTGATACTTTAAAGTGATGACTTATATGTCATGAACATATACTTCCTGGACTCTAGTTATGACTTTTCCGTAAGTGAAGAGAGTTTTCTAAGAATTAAAGAGGTTTTCAGGCTCTGACAACCTTGAACATGGTCTGTCATCAAGTGTTTCAATGATTATAACAATAGTTCCAAAATCATTTGTATTCGATTAGGAGAAAATGTGATTTATTACTTGGTTGTTTGGTCACTGCAACCAAGTTATGATTAGTTTGATCAACTGGAATCCTGGGATCTACCTGCACACACTTCCAACATGCAGCCCTTTTGCACAATCTTCACAGGAAATAGAACTTAACTTAATGACCACAGATTCCTTTCATGAACTGACAGCTTTGTTTCACCACAGGTACCATATTTCATACATTTGATTTTCTTGCAGAAGAATCATTTTAATCAACTAATCTTAAATGCTTCATATACTCATATAATGAACCTCAACATGAATATTTAACCGATCACAATCTGATGACAATGTATAAGTGTCTGCTTCTGTCACAGCTTGATACAATGAATTGTGAAAATTTGTTCAATTTCTAATTGAAGTTGGCATAGAACACAGACAAAGTTCACTGTGAAGTTTGTAGGGAACTCTTTTTCCATCCTGCAGTATTTACAACAGTCCTTACAAACTGAACTGTCGAGCCTCTTAAATTATCTAAACTTTGAAAGTCAGGTGTCAACACTATTGGGGACACAAACAATGAAAAATTGATCGATCCATGCAAAGCCAGGCTGGATCAGGATGACAGGGTGTGTAGAAGGGGCACAAATGTCACTACAATGATACCAAATGACTCCCCAAGCAGACACTCACTTCAGCATCATAAAAATTGCCACCAAAACGCCAAGAGAAGATTTACAAAAATAAAGAACTCTGTGTCATACAAGTCGTCCTGTTGTAAAGGAAATGTGTAGCTAAGGTCAACAGCATTGTACAATACGACAGTTTACTTATAAAAAATTCCCTTAAGCCATGTCAATAGGTCTGACATTTCACTGACTTTCTGTTTTATAATAGTGACAGATGCTATTAAGCAGTATACTAAGTCTTTTCTAGTTAATCCATGCTAATCTAAGTTATTTGTTGTGGCATAATATAAATATCTTGTACAAGTTCTTTACCAGACACATATGTATCTGTAACAGGCAAAACTACCCATTTGATTATCTGTATATTTTAAACATTACCAAGATTTTGTTTACTGCCTGTTCATGAACCTGACACTGGTATCTTGTGTGTAGGAGTGCTAACGTTTTCCATGAAGTTACACTGTTAATCATTAGTGGTGTTTATCTCTTTGCTTTTCACATTTAGAGGATGTTCTTGTACACTGCCTGTAACTCATGTGCCTGCTGGGGTTATACTGACTGCAAGGCTAATTGGCATATCATTTTCTCTGGTCTTGCCATTATTTCTCTTGATAAAAACCTACCGGCTACTCTAGGGTTCCTGAGGAAAGAAATGGTCCATAAGATCAACATGTTCATCTACCTGATGTCAAGCATGCATACGGTATAAATGTCTTGTCACTGGGTATCATCATTAAAACAGTGTTTCAGTATGGGGATCTATACACTTGGATTGAAAACATATCAGAAATCATCCAAGACTTATTGTTGAAATTGTTGAAATGAGCATTGTCAGAAAGTTTCCTTCTATCTCCACCCTTATATGGAAAGGCCAGTATGCCTGTTCACAACTTTTAGCATGTTTGAGCTGTGACAATTGACTTCTAATGCAGATGCTTTGTAGAAGTCCTAAAAATACCATGTTAATATCAATCAAATGAACAGTTAATGGTGCTTATTAAAGGGAAAAGAAATCCAAGGAAAGACTTACTCAGTTGCATCATTATCGAAGGTGAGTTCACCATATTCAACTTCGTAGTCACGTCCTGCCTTTGCTGTTCCATCGACTGTATGAAATGGCACTTTCACTATTCCACGTGCTCCGGATGACCGAACAACTCTAATACCCATCTCTCCAACAGATTCAGTAACTGTAGCTTCAGTTTCATCAAAATGAAAGATACCTGGGTGATCATCGTCAAGAATCATTACAGTTGCCATGAACGGTGTATCCAACTCTGCCCTTGCATTCTGTGTTCCACTTTCAAACATGCCCTGTGAGTCTCCAAGTCGTAGATTGCTGAGACGGATGTAGAAATGCTCATCCTCTTCAAAAATGTCATCATCAAGAATGGTGACTGGGAATTGCTTGTGGATGTCCTCTGGTTGGAACACCAAGGTCCCTTCAGCATACATGTAGTCAGAACCCGCATTGGCAGTGCCATCCTCAGTCTTATAATCAACATAGAGGGTCTTACTAAGGTCCCCTCCTTCCCTGCTTACTGTTACACTGAAGGTGCCAACATTTTCCATGACAGTGTAGTGTCCTGGGTCAAAGAAAACCTTAGTGACATTGGGATCACCACGAACATCAATCTTAACATCTTCTACACTTGCCCGTCGTTCAATCTTAGCCTTTTTAATGACATTGCCCCCACCAGTCAGTTTCCGGGTAGCCTGGATTCTGTAGAAAGCTCTGCTTTTAGGTCCACGGTTTACAGCCTCATATTCAGCCATTTCTTCCAGAGCTTTCATGTCCATGTTGGGATTCTTCTTTCTCAGCTCACGCATTATTTCAATAAATTCATTTCTATGTTGTTCAAAGGTCTTGACATCAGAATCCTCAGCATCCGTTCCTTTGAACTGGACATTATCTTCAGGACTTGCTGCCATTTCAGCATCTCCTTCTGTCTGGATAACAACACCTTTCCTCTTGCCTGTTCGATACTTTTTGGACAAAAATTTATAAATGAGGATTTTTCGGTCAGCAACATATGCCGTTGCAACAGTGGCTGGAAAGAATAACAGTGTTAGTCCAGCTTCCCACACATCAACAACTCCAACAGATGAAATCGAAAGGATGAAGTACAACCAGAGATACGCAAACACACTCCATGTTGCAGTTATGAAAAATACACGCAGATGTTTGATGCGCCGAACTTCATCATTTGGGATACAATATACACATAAACCTATAATAACAAATAAATTAAATGCAGCACTTCCTACAATTGTACTTGGACCTAAATCTCCTGCTTTGAATTGGTTTCCACATATTTCAATAATAGATAGCAAAATTTCAGGAGCTGATGATCCTAAAGCCATGAGAGTCAAGTTAGAGACAGTTTCATTCCAAATTCGAACGTTAACAACAGCGGTCACACCATTCGGTTTCTTGATGACAACCTCTTTCTCTTTGGATGTGATGACCTCAATAGCAGCCATGAAGCGATCGGCTATAATGGATACTCCCAAAAACATGTAAATAATGGCGGTCATATAAACTGTAGCCCTCGCAGCTTTGTCTCCAACACTTAGATCTCCAGTTGGCGACCACAATGGAATAAGAACACCTTTTTTGCAGGGTGATGCTGCCCTGTCACATACCTTTTCAGTAACATTAACTGTAGCTGTAGATGTTGGCGCACTTGGGGATGTGGTTGAAGATGACTGCGCTAGAGACACTGAAGTGAGGTCTAATAGTAATGCGAAAACAAATGCAACCCCAATACCTGCTTGCAAGGAACCCTTGCTCCTCGTAAATCCAGACAAATATTTCATAAAACCCATGATTACAGGTTTGGAATGGTTGAAATTCTGGTAAGAAAGAAAAAATACTTAAGTGAGCTTCTCTTTAGAACACACAGCACAAGTATCCATTTAGTCAAAAACCTGATATATATAAATATAACATGTGTGCATGTTTTCCACTCTCAGTAGGTCCAATAGCTGGGCTTGCACATTTGGTTTTTATCCAAGGGGAAAAGCTGGTGTGTAACTACCGTTCTTGTGAAAAGTCAATTTAATCAATACACAGGTATCAGTATGAATGAGACCAGAGCAGAAGGTCCGTATTTCTCTTTACTAGTAAGACTACACATGTAATACTACGCGAAAATCTATCTTTAGAAAGACAGCTCGAGTCAAAGGCGCTAGCTACCGTGTAAGGTAACGAAGAGTTTGGCACAGGCGACTTGCCGCTACTCCAGTTATATTGCAGCAGACAGGCCGGCCTCACTCCTTCGCAAGCTGTTGTAACCCAGTAGACACCTCGTGCCTTACTATTTACATGTTCATGGAAAACACTCTGCAGTCGTTGGTACAAGCAAAGCCTGGGTCCGTGTGTGTACGAGTCTGTATGATGAACATCTAGCACATTGGCGGCTTAACGCTGGTTGTGGACGATAAAATTCGATGTCAAAAACACATAGAGCACACTGGAATGATATTCCAACAACTAGCTGTAGCAGACGAAACTTGACGAGTAAACTACAACATCGATCTATAAGCTATTAACGGTCACACTGAGTCTATCCACCACTCATCCTTTGAAGAAACTGTGCATTCCCGTCGTTACCGTTCCATGGTATTTGAAGCAGCCGTGTGTCTTACTTCTTCCCTCGCTTACACCACCGATTCCTTGAGTGCAGACGATCGTGTATGTGCACCTAGCGGTGGTTTGCCAAAGAACGATAACTCCTATTGTCAGGAAATGTGGTATCGAATTTACCGAAGTCCAGATGTCGTTCAACCATGTGATGTAACAAATGGTGAAACCCACACGAGGTATACATTACTGATTGTTAATTCTGGATAATCGACAGCATTATGTAACGTCGTTGTGTTCGTTACAGTAATGGATTATTAAAGTTAAACATTTGAGTGGGAATATGTTAATTAGTGTCATGGTTGACGTGCCTTGTAGACTTCAAGTGCGATGTTTAGTTTTGTCTTGTCTTGTAAGTTTTATTGTGTGTGCATGCGTGCGTGTTTGTGTACGCGCGCGTGTACGATCAGCAAGTTGCAGCATTCGATGACTGCTGAGTATAGTACGGATTGTATGGCGTAATGTTTATAACAGCGCCTACTAAACAATATTGGACTGAATGTGCTGTGAACGAACTGAATTCGTTCAGTGTCTAGCATTATCTTAGGTTCGTTGTTTGTTTTCTTTCTCTAAAACAGAAGTACCTCGGACTTATATATTATTTCTTTTAGATCCAAGCAGATAGTGGATGTGCAAACCGTCCTGACACAACAGTATATACACTATTATATTTCATGTGGGCCCGTTCCCGTATAGATTTCTCAGTGAGTGTTTATTATGAATGAATATGTCACTATCTATAAAACAACCGAACAGTTATTTGAACAAGCTAAGGTAAAAGTATGGACGCGGAAAACTTTCAGGTCAGGAATGGATTGTATATTTATCAATATTCGGAAATGTGGTAAAGTACGAAGACGACAATCAACGCTAACATTGCTAAATGCCGGAAAATGTGTCACATAGCTTGTGTGGTGTCCGATCAGTGGCCACACATGTTTACACCCGGGTATGACTTCAAATGAAAAATACCCTGATTAGGAAAACATGTAACACACGTACACGAGAACACATGGTCTAGTATATTACATCTAATCGCCCTGTCGGAGCCCTCAATGCTGGATATGTTTAGCTGCAAACGAAACGTGATCCCTGTTTGTAAGTGTGGCTTGTGTATTATATGAAGTTGAATACAAGTCCAGATGTCATCATGCAGTGATTCTCGACGTCCAGTGCTAATTGCATTTGTGAGCATGACAAGTAATGTTAATCAATCAGCTCTCGTGGAGTGGCGAGATGGGGAGCGACGCGCACGGCCAACATCTGCTGGTATATCGGTTATTGCCTCGTGGCACATGGTGCTCCAGCTGGTGTACTTCGCCGACAATCCAACTCGTTTGCATTATCGAATTTAAGTATATATTTTTTCATTTATCCTCAACTAAATACTAGCCCACATAGGTTCGAGTAGGAAAGTCATTGCCTGATGTACAAATAGCGTTGAAGAAATAATAGTTTTAATCAGGAAGTAACGCCAGGCAATTAGCCACGAAATAATATCAGACATTAAACCACACACAAAATGTTGCCATGGTAGCATGATGTTCACATTTCTCATTAGATATCTGGTCTGTACACTTGGCTAAATAAGCCATCAAACTCACACTCTATCTAGGCTTGGGACAAAATAGGGTCGATACTTGAGATCTTGCAATATTCATCCGCTTCTTTATATATTACTGGAAAGTAAATGTTTGCGAAAGGTGAAAATGTTACGATCACAATACATTGACGTCACCACTGATCCGCTGACATGTTTACTGTAGGTACCCGTTCAAAAGGGGGTACCGCGCATTGTTAGCAACGTAAGTGGTTTATATTTGGGCAAATACAGCGATATGTTAGTAAGGGTTCATTGTAGGATATTTTTGTTGTCATATTGAAAAAGTGACCTTTTTTCACAACGGCTCCTTCTGATGAATCGGGTGTATATTTCTTTTTATACTAACGGAGGCTCGCCTGAAATGTGATAAACGAAACTCCAGTCTCGAATTGTGGAGTTTTTGTCTTTCAAAGTTTATGTAGAAACTGACAGAACTTCCACAGTGGGCAACATGGGTAATAGATCTACTGCTAGACACATATGAGATGATCCTGCGCACTAAACGCATTTGTGACAAGAGAGGCGGTACAACGAATTGGGCGAGTACACTTGGCTACTACAGGTAGCTTGACGATTATGCACGTGCAATACATGCTAACCGTGACATGAAATCAACACCGCTAACCCTGGCGAAAATCAGCCCGTACAGAGAAATAGGAACAAAATTATGGGATAAAAATATTTCCCCCTTGCTACTCTGAATTAGCCACCAACATTCAGTAACAGATAACTTTTAACATATTAAATAGTTAAATGAAACACAATTAACTATATGTAGTTATTGTCTATTTAATATTTAGCAGACGAAAAGTCAGTTTAACCCATTAAAACAACAACGCATATTCCTTCGAATGATAAGACTACAATTTCAGGCATACGATACTGATATTCCACGCTAACCTTTAGTTAAGACGAAGACAAATAGATAATTGGGGCATTGACAAGCATTGTAGATATTCAACAATTTTGTTTTGAAAAAAAGCCAGGAAAATGTCATTTGTTTCATGAAATGGATCGGTGGTCCTAAACATATTTGCTCAGTATATTGTGTTGATTCAATTCGTTGGGATTGTACCTGTTCCAAAATCGAGTGTGCTATAACAATTCATGCGTGAAACGCACGGGGAAAATGAACTTCTCGATATTAATCAGACAACCTGTCTCCGTCTTGTTTCAAGTGGATCGTTCTTTGGGGCGTTCCCAAGTATGCAAATTGGGGTCAATTGTCAGGTCGTTTACCAGTACACTTCACGGGTTGAAAGAGAGAAATTGTCTGTCTTTGGTGGGTGTGTGTTTTGTAAGTTTGTCAGACTGTGTTGTGTGTGTATGTGTTCTCTGTGTTGTGTTTGTGCTGTGTTGGCATGTCTGGTGTGTGTGAGTGTCTGTGCTGTATGCGTATGTGTGTCTGTCTGTGGTGTGTGTGTGTGTGTGTGTGTGTGTGTGTGTGTGTGTGTGTGTGTGTGTGTGTGTGTGTGTGTGTGTGTGTGTGTCCCTGTGCTAAGTGCGCATTTCTATGCCGTGTCTGGAGTGTCGGCTGTGTGCGCATTTCTGTTTGAGTGAGTGCGTATGTGCTGTGTGCGTATTTCTGTGCTGTGTGTGAGTGAGTATGCTTGTGCTGTGTGCGTATTTCTGTGCTGTGTCAGTGAGTATGCCTGTGCTGTGTGCGTACTTCTGTGCTGTGTGCCTGGTGCTGTGTGAGTGAGTGTGCCAGTGCTGTGTTCGTATTTATGTGTTGTGTGTGAGTGAGTCTGTACTGTGTGTGAGTGTGTGCTGTGTGCGTATTTCTGTGCTGTGTGGGTGTGTCAGTGCTGTGTGCGTATTTCTGTGCTGTGTGGGTGTGTCAGTGCTGTGTGCGTATTTCTGTGTTGTGTGTGAGTGTGCCAGTGCTGTGTGCGTATTTCTGTGCTGTGTGGGTGTGTCTGTGCTGTGTGCGTATTTCTGTGTTGTGTGTGAGTGTGTCTGTGCTGTGTGCGTATTTCTGTGTTGTGTGCCTGGTGTGAGTGTGTCTGTTCTCTGTGCGTATTTCTGTGCTGTGTGTGAGTGTGTCTGTGCTGTGTGTGAGTGTGTCCGTTCTGTGTGCGTATTTCTGTGCTGTGTGCGTATTTCTGTGCTGTGTGTGAGTGTGTCTGTGCTGTGTGCGTATTTCTGTGCTGTGTGGGTGTGTCAGTGCTGTGTGCGTATTTCTGTGCTGTGTGGGTGTGTCAGTGCTGTGTGCGTATTTCTGTGCTGTGTGTGAGTGTGTCTGTGCTGTGTGTGAGTGTGTCCGTTCTGTGTGCGTATTTCTGTGCTGTGTGCGTATTTCTGTGCTGTGTGTGAGTGTGTCTGTGCTGTGTGCGTATTTCTGTGCTGTGAGCATGGTGTGTGTGTGTGTGAGTGTGTCTGTGCTGTGTGCGTATTTTTTGTGCTGTACCTGGTGTGTGTTAGTGTGTCTGTGCTGTGTACATATTTTTGTGCTGTGTGTAGGCTTTGTGTGGCTGTGTGTATGAACGTTGTGTGTGTCTGTGTTACTGTCTGTGCTGTGTATACGTGTGTCTGTCTGTGATGTGTGTGTGCGTGTGCGTGTGCGCGCGCGCGTGTGTGATTATGGATAATCTCTTTTGAGGCCAATCTTGTATCTGTACATGCGTGCATGGATGGATTGATGTCATCATTCGCCCGTTGTGGACAAACCCCAGTGTGAAGGCGCTAGATATGCTAATAAAAGGAAACAGAAGAGCAATTCCAGGTATCTTCGCATCATGAAAAACGTGCTGAAAGAACGTCCCCTTTCTTAGGGTATGCAAGTGAAATTGTATCTAGACTATCAAAATATTCGAGGTAATGGCAAATGTCAATTTAGTCAAACGCAAATTCAGTCTGTTTAAATGAATTACTGGCGTCTTGTCCTTCTTGACTGTGTAATTTTCTAATACCATACAACACCCGCACGACGTCTGTATTTTGTTAAGTATACATCCTTGAGCAAGTCTAGATGCAGGGGGCTATAGGGAAGTTTTTACAGCAATCTCAACATCTCAAGTGACAGCAGATGCTTGAAGCTCCGACTGCTCTCTCCCCGGAAATTAACCGTTGATCAAGTTCGATATATCTATCAGATCTTGGCTAGTTGCTGTCATCAAGGTAACGGTATACCACAGTTTGAGTGTGGGAGTTTCTGCCAAAACCGTTTTCATTTGTCCGACATGTGATTCTTTCAGCGAGTCATCTCAAATTTGCGTGAAAGAATCGTACAGTGGCGTGTTTCCGGTTCAAGAAGTGTTCCACGGGATTGGAAGTGAAATGTCCTATGGCTACATATTATGACTGTATTTGCTTAAACTACCTGCTTAAAACACTGAAATTACTGTTCTTATGTTATAAACAATCACCTATTTTGTTGCACGTTTAATGTCTATCCTATTCTATCCAATATATTATTTCTAAGATTTCGTTAAATTAAGCGTAATTTTGCTATGCAGTTATTTTGCCATTAAACATAATAAGACAACTCGATGAATTTAGAACCCCAACAAACAAGCCATGTAGCAAACGACCCACGCCGGTGTTACATGGAAAACTGCCACGTTGTAAAGGTACCCAGCGGGTGCTTGTTTAGCATTGACTTAATACCCGGACTCAGCTGCGGGGTTTTTGTTCAACATCGAATAATCACCCGGCTCCTGTTGAACATTAACCCAGGTCACGTGTAGAAAAGATACACCGGTTTAATAAAGACCCATGCTGTTTCTACACTGTAAACTGGAAACCATTAAAAATGCAATTGGTATTCGTTGTCCTGGTACTTACAAAACTTCTACTGAAGAGGATGTACCTGCGATATAGAGGATGTAGAGACAAAAGGCTGGTATTCTTACCCATTCGAGTTTGAGTCCTAGACCATTCCTCTTTTATGATCGTCGATGCTCAAAACTGAACCTTTGACATTTCTCGCAAACACAACCACAATCATGAAACACGTTGTGCTCGTGCATTTCCTGCACCCAGGCCCTATAAAAGCACAAGGAATTGTGAAACTGAATCACGATGAGCAAATGCCACGCTTGACACAAGACGACATGAATCAGGTTCTCGGCGTGGTTAGCGGCGGTTCTTCAGAAGTGATTATTGTCAGGCACTGCACTGTGCATCCATCCACTGTTGGTCAACTCAGACAACGTTTTCGGGCCACCGGAAGTGTTGCATTTGTCCGCGATGTGGCGCAACACCTTTGACGACAGATCGGCAGGACGGCAATATCCGAGTCTTATACTTCCGAAATCGGTTCAAAGGGTGTGCCCAAACAGTGCGAAGATGCCTTAACGCAGGTTTAACGTACCGTTTGCAGATGGACGTCAACGGATTTATCGACGTCGAGAAGAAAGACTTGCGTCTTTCAATGTTGAAAACGTACCCGCCGGGCTCTCTTTCAACGGGGGTTTGTTTTCAATCCTATATCTAGATTGCAACCATGAAAGGAGGAGACATTACAGTAGAATACCTTTTACGAGGGCTTGGATACCTAGGATTTAGATTAAACAGTTTATTTCAAATATCTCCATGTAAATTTTGATTTTTGCCTGAACACTGCCTTTGTTGTTGTCTTTCTTTGCGGCGCACTGCTTGGGCATCTAGGAATATCATCCTTATCTGCGGTATAGCCGACGATCATTTGTTTTTAACTTACTGATGTGTCGTCCCAACACTCATCGTCAAGATCATGTCCTCAACAGGTTTGTTTGCCGCCAGACGGGTGTACTCTGCGTCAACGAAACTTAGTACATGTTTTCATAATAAAACGGGGCTGAGGGCACGAAATATCTTCAGTTACCTAGAAATAAGGATAAGGTCAAAGTGAAGGTCATTGGATGTACCATTTGTACTGATATATACGTATGTGTGTAAGTATTTACATTTACCCTCACAGACATATATTACAAATGTATTATGTTCTCAATAGCACAAGAAGTGTTCATTGTATTAAGATTTCGGGAAGCGCTCACACCATAGACTAACTGTTATGGCTGCCCTGTCGTCTTTGAGCATTTAGAAGTGATACACACAAAGGCGATAATTTATCAATTTCAACTTTATTTTGAGGAACTGTACGTTTTAGGGTATACTCTTACTCCAGCAATAGATTATCAGTATGCCCACCATCGCCACTCTCACCCGACGCGCGAAAGCGATTCGCCATCCTGATGCCCCCAGGAGTGAACTGAACCATCCGAAGGGAACCTTCACCTCCCTCAACCGGTTACTCTGACGACCTAGCCAACAAGACCCCCAACTTCCAAATCAAAACCCAAATCTGCTACTTTGCCCATGACACTCACCATTCCTACTTAGGTCCTGTCAGCCTTCTGATCTCATTCCTCATGATGAACAAAACCAGCAAAGGTGTCACCTTCTCAAGATGCAAGAGACCGTAGACTCCAGGAGATCCCTGACGAAGTAAGACTATACTACGAAACGTTATTTTCCTGAAAATAAAGAATTTGACGTCCGTGTTTCTCGCCTTTAAGAGATAACAAATCACAATTAGACATATCTTTGTTGTTGCATTCTGTATGCCTTTAAGATTGTTCTCGAAATGCCAGAAACTGTTATTGAAAGTGACATTTACCCTCACGGACATAAATACCAATTATCTTACCTCACACATGAATGTCGCTGTCTGATTGGCTAAGCGCTATTCTATCATTTTCAATGAGTGAGTGAGTTTAGTTTTACGCCGCACTCAGCAATATTCCAGCTATATGGGGGCGGTCTGTGAACGTCGACACCTGAGTATTGAAGAACGAGCTAGAACTATCGGCTGGTTAAATGAGGGTGTTTCGCAGCATCAACGGGCTGCGTCAGCGTTACCTACAGACCCAAACTGTACGTGATCGACCAAGGTCTGGACGCCCTAGAGTGACAACAGGAAGGGAAGATCGGCTTGTCGTCCTTGAAGCATTGAGAAGGAGAACCGTCACTGCAAGCCATCTCCAACGACAACTAAGGACTGCTACAGGGACCATTGTTAGTGACCAGACAATCAGGAATCGTCTGAGGGAAAGAAATCTCCGACCCTGACGTCAAGCCGTGAGACCACGCCTCCTTCCGCGTCACAGAGTTGCCAGAGACGCATGGGCACGGCACCACCTGCATTGGACTAGACAGCAATGGTCAGGTGTCCTGTTTCCCGACGAATCAAGGTTCTCATTGCAACACAACGACGGGCGAGTTTTTGTCTATAGACGACCTGGCGAACGGTTTGCTGACGTCAACGTCCGTGTTCCCTAACTTCTTTTGAGTAGTATATAACGTTTGGTATTGTGACAGCAAGAAGCATGGCTCTTCCACTAAGTTCCAGGTTTTAATTGCCTTACATAACGCATCTGTTTCTCTGAAGTGGTTTTTGAAGCCGGAAGTGTTTGTGACATTGTTATTACGTAAGGATGTGGACTTTCTGTAAATGCACAATGTCATTTAGGCAGTGTTCAATTGTATCATAATTTATGATATTAGTAAAGTCCTGATTCTAATGCTTTGTTTGGTTGAGTCCCTTCAAGGATTTGAACCCAAACCCAGAGTGAGGTATCAAAGTTAGATGCCTAACACGCTCCAGGGTTATTGGGACTTACTGGTTTGACATTTGCTTGATCAGAGCTTCTGATTTCTGATGTCTTTATTGTATACTGGGTGTGCTTGGTTTAGGGCAGCTGGATTCACGGGTCATTGCTGTGCTGCAACTGACAGCGTAGGTGATCAAAGATGACCATGGAACTATATTGATGAGGTCAGCTGTCTCATTGCTTTGTTTACACACGTGTCGTATATCTTCCCAGGGAATTGAGACTTCACAGAAAGATGGGGATGAGATAGGGTTGCTTTGGGTTTTACAAATTATTGTCTGTGTGCTGTCTGACACAGAACAGGACTGACACGAAGTTGTCAATCAAGTATGCCCAGTTGATATCTCTATGGCAACACCAAGGGCAAAACCAGTCAAGTGAAATACAGATGTTTTATAACAACCTGCAAGTTTGGATTCCTGCCTTGATATTACTGATCTGCTGTTGACAACATTGTTGGACAGGGTAATATCATGGTTAGCTTGTCAATATTGTCCCATTTCCACCATACAAATCATCCCACATGTTGTTAACAAACACTGACAAAATTGATCGGTTTTTTCAGCCTGTAACAAAGCTAACCTGTTCTTTCTGTATTGCTATGTGACCCTTGGATTCCATGTCAGATGAGATCCAAAGTATCTCAGTTCCTTCCTTTACATGACAAGGTTACTGTCTTATAGTATCGAGCTACCACCAGTTAATGACCTCCATTTTGAGCAGGTAACGATCCTTTCTGAATATTGCAAGGCGACCAGTATGTTTATACCATGCGTCTAGATGGCCATGTCACCCCCAAATGCATTCAGTAAAATGTCCACCAGGATCATGTTTCAACGTAGCCAGGTTGAATTGTTCCTGTGTTAGCCAGGCGATATCGGGACGTCTTGGTACAGATGGAAAACTGCTGCCTGCGTAGTAAAAGAACACATATGTACAACCAATATAACATTTTATTTTCAATTTGAGTTAAAAAGGTTACATGAAATCGTTCTTTTTGTGAGCAGGAGGCTTTTATGAGCTTCATTTTGTGTCTCCGTACGGTCTCCGTGTCAGGTGCGTCAGTGGTTTCTCTGGCTTGTTTTATCAAGTAAAACCATCAAAGACATCCAAGTCAGAGCCACACATTCTGAAACATTCAAGCAGAATGCAGTTCACGTGGACACAACAGCCCGCTGTCAGCTGGCACCTAGACGACGATACAGCGATGCAGTGATCATAAACTATCGCCATGATAGCATTCGAACCACGTATCTGAACGTTTAATACGAATGGCGCTTTGTCCACATGTTTAAATATGTATCTATTCCCTTCAACAAGCAGGTCTCCAACACACTAGTGAAAATATGGTATAACAATAAAATGCGTACACCGTAAATCTAGTAAAACTTAAATTTAGGAAGTGTAGAAATTGGAAAGTGATGAAATTTAGAATTGTTCTGGGCTCATTTTGGATTTTATTACTATTACTTGAAGATGTACATTCCAGATGAGGAAACATTATTCAGGTAATAAATGTCATGCATAAGAAATGGCATGCATAAGTAAAGGATTCACCTGTCAGATGCAGTATGGATATCAGATGTGAACAGTCATTAAATTAACATGAATCCTTTATGACATTTGAACATGTACATTAATGCGATCCTGAAATCTGATAAACATTGAATCGTATGATTTCACAGTGTTTCATTGTGTAGAAAACCACGGTGTGACGTCATCGGTGATGACATTACGCCATGAGTGAGGTTCTTTTCTGGTTTTATTACCTCTTCAAAATGTCTATCAGCAAATAATTGAATATAATCGTTGTTCCTTGCTAAGGAATGCCGAAGTCCCTCGACTAAGGCTTGAAACTACACAGAACATTCAGTCAGGATGGCTCGTCCCTAATTTCCCGTACATCGTCTGTTAGTCTGTAAGTGGTACACCGTCCAGTGACGGATGGTATGCCATCCACGTTATAATGAGCATCAGGTGGTACCCTGTCGATGATGTACTTAGTGTGACACTGTAACCCGTCGATGTTGTAGTGAGTGTCACATGGTACCCCGTCGACGTTGTAGTGTTATATGGTATTCCGTCGACATTGTAGTATCAGATGGTATGCCTTCCAAGTTGATGCAAGAGTCAGATGGTACGCTGTTGTAGTATCATACGGTACCCTTTCGATGTTGTAATGGGTGTCACGTGGCATCCGGTCGATATTGGTGTTTCATATGATACCGTGTCGATGTTAGTGTTAGCAGTTAGTGAGTGTCATCTGTTCTTAGACAAGGTGTACGTGTATCGCGAACCATATCGGATGGAATGATATTTAACGTGTGAAGACACAACAGCGTCGATCGATATTTGACCTTTTTAGACGCTACAGCGTTGAAACGATATTTGACGTTTCAATACACAACAGCGTCGATCGATATTTGACCTTTCTAGACGATACAGCGTCGATCGATATTTGACCTTTCAATGCACGACTGCGTCGATCGATATTTGACCTTTCTAGAAGCTACAGCGTCGATCGATATTTGACCTTTCAATACACTTCAGCGTCGATTGATATTTGACCTTTCAGTACACCACAGCGTGGATCGATTTAAAGGTATTACAGCGTGAATCGATATTTGGCCTATCAACAGACTACCGAGGGGATCGATATTTGACCTTCCAAGACGCGATTGCATGACAGATATTTGACCTTTCAAGACACTACAGTGTGGTTGGATGTTTGATCTTTCAAGACACTACAGCGTGGGTAGATATTTGACTTTTCAAGACACTGCCGACTGAATCGACACTTGACTTTTCAAGACGTGATTGCGTGACAGATATTTGACCTTTCAAGACACTACAGCGTGGTTCGATATTTGACCTTTCAAGACGCGATTACGTGACAGATATTTGACCTTTCAAGACACTACCGAGTTGGTCGATATTTGACCTTCCAAGACGCGATTGCATGACAGATATTTGACCTTTCAAGACACTACAACGTGGGTAGATATTTGACCTTTGAAGACACTGCCGACTGGATCGACACTTGACTTTTCAAGACGTGATTGCGTGACAGATATTTGACCTTTCAAGAAACTACAGCGTGGTTCGATATTTGACCTTTCAAGACGCGATCGCGTGGATCAATGTTTGGTCTGTTAAGACACACAGCAACATGGATTAATATCTGAGCTGCCAGTACACACCACCGCATAGGTCGATATCTGTCCTGTCGAGACACACTTCTTCGAGGATCGATAGCTGAGCTATCAATAAAAAATCACCGGGATCGATATCTGTCCTGCCAAGACATACTAAAGTACAGAGCGATATCTGTCCCGTCAAGACACACAAATACATAGATCAATATCTGTCCTGCCAAAGCAATAATGCATAGATCAATATATGTCCTGTCAAAGCGTTAATGCATAGATCAATATATGTCCTGTCAAGACACATTAATGCATAGAGCGATATCTGTCTTGTCAAGACACACTACTGCATAGAGCGATGTCTGTGAACAGGACACACTAGTCCATTGATCTAGCCTGACAACACCCATCTTTATTGGTCTTCTTGTGAAGACACAGTTCCATTGATCTCACCTGACAACAGCCATCTTTATTGTTCTGTCTTGTGAAGACACAGTCCCATAGACTTAATCCAGCAACACCCACCCTTATTGTCCTATCCTGTAAAGACACAGTTCCGCAGATCTAACCTGGCATCACCCACCCTCATTGTTTTATCTTGTAAGACACAGTCCCATAGATCCAAATGGCAACACCCACTCCTGTTGTTCTGTCTTGTGAAGACACAGTCCCATAAATTTAGTCTGGCAACGAGCACATATATTGTTCTGTCCTGCGAAGACTCTGTCCCATAACCCGGCAACATCCACTCCTGTTGTTCTGTTTTGTAAGACACAGTCCCACAGATCTAACCTGGCAACACCCACCCTCATTGTTCTGTCTTGTAAGACACAGTCCCGTAGATCTAAACTAGCAACTCCCATCCTCATTGCTCTGTCTTGTAAGACTCAGTCCCATAGATCTACCCCGGCAACATCCACTCCTGTTGTTCTGTCTTGTGAAGACACAAACCCATTGATATAACCTGGCAAAAACCACCCTCGTGGTTGTATCTTATGAAGTCACAGTCCCATAGATCTAACCCGGCAACATCCAATCCTATTGGTCTGTCTTGTGCTGACACAGTCCCATAGATCTAACACGGCAACATCCACTCCTATTGTTCTGTCTTGTAAGACACAGTCCCATAGATCTAACCTGGCAATAATCATCCTGATTGTTCTGTCTTGTAAGACACAGTCCCATAGATCTAACCTGGCAATAATCATCCTTATTGTTCTGTCTTGTATGACACAGCCCAAAAGATCTAACCCGGCAACATCCACTCCTATTGTTCTGTCTGGTTAGACACAGTCCCAAAGATCTAACCTGGCAACTCTCACCCTTATTGTTCGATCTTGTGAAGATACAGTCCCACAGATCTAACCGATTCCCTAGTACTGACGTCACCTCCACTCTCAGTCCCAGCAATATTAGCCTGGCACCACGTGTAAGTAAGCATTGCCGGAGTGACATGAACACCTCTGCAAGTGTACCAACCCATCGAGAACCCAGGACTTGGGTCCATGATTTGTCGATGGCGGCACAACATTCCATCTTGTGACATGTGACGTCAAACTGCACGCGAAACCAAGCAGGTATGTTACTACATATATACTCCGACGAGGACCGACGCTACCAGCTGCCATCGAAGCATACGATGTATGGAAACTTGGTCGAACTATACCGCCAGAAGTTTGTAATCGTACTGGTCCCCGGTAAATCTGGTAACAGTGAAGTGCCAGAACAGAGAGAAGACGCCATTCCTCATAATTATGACAGTCGCGAGGAATGTGTTCTGTCTGTGTGCGACGGGAAGGTGCGTGCTTCCTTGCCGTACATTCAGCTCTAGGTCCCGAGATAAAGAAGGTTTCATTAGGAGCAGATTGGGTAGACTATTTAAGTAGTGATAGAGCACCAGAGAACGTGCATCCAGATGTGCTAGGCATGCACCATTCTCACACACTTACATTGAGACCGTGATGGGAGGCGTTTTTTTCTGCCTTAGACACAATCAGATTCTGTAATGTATTCCTTCTGTTGGGGTATTTTCTTTTTCGAAAAAGCAACGACAAAAAACGATCATAGATGGTTAAAGTGGAATATCCTGCTCTCTAGAATGCTGTCGCGCTATGCAGTCATGGTGACACCAACGATGAAAGGAAAATCCTCCATTTTCGTATTTGCTGTGTGATTGTTATGCCCTTGTATGTTAGCTTCTGTGCCCCATTACGAAGATTTCAGTCCTTGTCAGTGTTGGATCCCGCATGATGAGGTGAAGTGTCGTTAAGCCACACGTGGTCACCGACTGTCGCTGTTGTTGGGATATCTTGCTCTCCCACCCTTTCAGCTCAACTGTTAAGGCTTGCCCAGAAGTCACAAATACTTCCTAGGTGTAACTGCTGATTCAACACTTCCAGTAAACTTTTTAAACTATGTTTTATCGGTGTTTTTGTCTCATAACATTGCTGACATATAAATCAGTGATATTTGTCTGAAATCCACACAGACTGTTTTACCGAAATCAGATTACAGACAGCTTTTGAACTCCTGATGAAACCCTGTTTGACTCAAAAGGCGTATTAGGCATTAGCCAATAAAAAGTTTATTGACAAATTGTAATAAGCTTCATTCATAGACACAGCCATTGATCTAGCGTGTGATGAGAGGACTGAATCGTTTTGGAGATGATGTGCGCAACGTCACAAATAATGCCAACGTAAACGCCTGCACTCGCACAAAGGTCAAGGACCCCTTCACCCCGCCTAGCTATCATTGGAGCGGCTTACACAGACGCATCCACTCAACACCCAGTCAGTCGAAGGCATGGATGGACAAGCTGTCAACGCCGGAGCCAAAATAATAATTTAAGCCAATGGTATTGTCTAGTTTAATAATCATCCTCGCTACGTGTTATTTCCCTTCAGACAATGAAACGGTTAGCATGTTCTCGAGCAGGAGCAGTTATAGCTGGGGGGCCGAGCATGCTATTGGAATGATTCCTGCAGATAAAAACACGATAGCCTACTGAGCCATTGACTGTTCTGGCAAACCATCAAGATGTTGTCATTGCCTTGGTTGAGACCAGAGGAGGAATACTGAGTAAGGACATTCTACCCAGGTGTATACACAGGGTTCTAAACTGTTACTTCTTGTTCGTGTGTTATACATGTCCATGAATATAGGCTTCGTGTAGATGAAGGTGACAAACGTGGCCAATACTAATGACTGCTGAATCTGACAAAAAGTGTTGGTAACTGGCTCCGGAAGTTGTTCATGATTGACAAAGACACAGCGCAAGTACAGACTAGAACCAGCCTCATGCTGGAAAGGGTATTACTGTCGTGGCGCGCAACCATATAGGAATGCGCTTCTCTGTGAGGAAACACTATGACAGACCATTATGTGATCGTCAACATGGAATAATTAATGGGTAAAGTAAGCATATAAATAACAGAATTTCTTTGATTCCACTATATTCAGGAGCCAAACACAAGAAAAAGCAAATATATATATATATATATATATATATATATATATATATATATATATATATATACTAGAAAATCTATACAATATATAGCATTTGCTCTAAAGATACACATCATCAGCAATTCTTTGACTCTAATATGAGAAACATGCTCGATGATGATGCACATACCCAGTGTAGCCTCAGCTAGTCTTGCCTATACTGCTACCACAGTTTCAAGGACCGTAAAGATACAGTCCTGTCACTATCAACAGATACATCAAGTACATGTTTGACCGACTGCACGTCTGCCAATGTTTATTTATTTTTCAATCGGTAAAACACAAACTGACAAATTACGCCCACTTTGATACCGACTATCTAGAACAACACCTTAAAGCACAAATCGATCACGTGTCCAGCCAGTTTTCATAAACTGGATCTCATAACAACCTGCGTTGCGAGCAACTATCTCAAAATTAAGAAAATATATGCTGAACATACGCCGATATGCTTTTCCAAAACAACGTCACGTGTAAATGAATTTTCTTCATCTAATATATTAAAAGTGCACAACTATTTAAGACAACTTATAAAGCAAAAGGGCGCAGTTATAATGCCATTATGGACAAGCATTTACCAGTTGTATCAGAACAATTTAATATCATCCTGATTTAGGACACAACCACAGTGTCTATTTGGAGGATAGGTGTGATTAAACACCAGAGATAAAGAGTCATTAACATGAGACACGGCAAAGTCTACCACTAAACGTACCTGTCATTCAGCGTCATCTACCAATGCAAAATGCAAATGCATGGGGACTTCTTCAAGTGAAAAATGAGTTGGTGCAGACTGAGACAATGTACGTGGAAGCAGAGACTATATAATAGATGGTCTCTGGTGGAAGATGTGGTGGCACACTCAGTGTAATCAATATAAACACAACTATTACCTATAACAATGCGTCCAAAATATGATTTCAGTTGGCATCTGATTTCAGTAGCCTCTGATTTTGAATGTATAGATATAGAATTTTTAAAAAAATATATATTGTGTGGAACTGGCGGGAGATCAGCCCTTGACGTCACAAGGTCAGCGTTTCCTTGACCTCTAACTTCCTGGTTTGGCAGCTATTTGTACAAACTGGAAACCCCAACTGTGTGATGGCTGACTGCGTGACTGAAAACACGTAGGTGATGTTTTTCCAAGAAACTCGTTTCTTCAATTTGTTTGTATCATTGCTTGTTTTGTTTTTGTAGGAAACCTTAAAATTAATTGGCACAACTAATATCCTGAAATATAAATATTGACAACACACCCTGTTCGATTTCTATAGATACGTTTGGACCAAAACAACATACTGCCTGTCCCCTATATGTCTAAACTCACTAGACTCACACACTAAACTGATGGTTTGCTTCTCACGGCAACTTGGACCAAAACAACATACTGCCTGTCCCCCATATGTCTAAACTCACTAGACTCACACACTAAACTGATGGTTTGCTTCTCACGACGACTTGGACCAAAACAAGATACTGCCTGTCATCCATATACCTAAACTCACTAGACTCACACACTAAACTGATGGTTTGCTTCTCACGGCAACTTGGACCAAAACAAGATACTGCCTGTCATCCATATACCTAAACTCACTAGACTCACACACTAAACTGATGGTTTGCTTCTCACGACGACTTGGACCAAAACAAGATACTGCCTGTCATCCATATACCTAAACTCACTAGACTCACACACTAAACTGATGGTTTGCTTCTCACGACGACTTAGCCACACGAGCTTCAGCGTTGGTAACGTAATGGAAAGAGGCCATTTTAATTTGTTGAGTGAAATATAGACCAGAGGTCCAGCGACAGTATCACAGATGAAAAGTACTGACTGGGAGTATGGTGAGGCCTCAGCATTTCATTACGACCTTTCAGTCTGTAAAGTTGACCTGAAATCCGCTCATCGACGGATAGAAATTTGTTCGTGCAACCTGCGTGTCGCCAGTTATCGCTTAAAATGTCACGTTCATAAACGTTACGCGTGTATTTGCGCTATCGGAAACATTTGGGTGAGAAATAAAAGACAAAACATCTCTTCCATAATCGCATGAAATATTGGGAATACAGCCCGGACTGAAACGGATCGGAATGTCCACCATGTTATTATCACAGTATAAATACAGCCAACCAGGCGGTACTCTTTCATTTCACTTCAGTGTGTATCCCGAGTAGCCCATTGGTCACTTGAACACCTCATTGTGAAACAATAAAGGCAGATTTTCTCACGCACTGTCTCACGCACAAAGACGAAAAACAGAGATTTCAATACCAAGTATGTAACGGCCCTACACAGTCTGCATGAATGAATGGATGAATGAATGAATGTGTGTTTTATGCAGCCTTACGACACGGTATATATTAAAAATACTGATAATGGCCTAATCTTTAAAGTGGCATAGAACTATCGTATTCGAAATATGTATCTTAAAAAAACAAATAAAATTCAAATGAAGCCCATAATAATTTTAGATTAAGAGTTTTAACTACATCTGAAGGGCCCTTATTTATTTTATTTCTACACTCTTATACTGTCTGCAGTCATTCTGGTTCATACTCAGCCAGTAGCATATTAGTGGCCACTGTCCACCACCTCCCCTGATACCCCAGTTGCTCTAGAAAGTCGAGCTGAACTTGTTCGTCCGCGCATTCTCTTGGGACTGAAAGAGACATGCTGAACCTCGAGCTGGATTTCGTTGTTAGCTGTACACAAAGTCACACTATTGAAGGGTGAGTGAAGGGGCACCGGGTGAGTGAGTGAGCTGACTTATTCGCCGCTGTTTGCCGCTTTTCTCAGTTCTACCCAGTGTATGAATTCTGAAAGATATGTCAACCCTTCATGTGTGTTTCTTACTAGAATAGAGGGGTTTCGATCGGTTAAGCATTTTGCTTTTCCGGTTTTTTATGATGTGAAAAGGGAGAAAACTCCATTTTTCTTGTGAATTGTGAGTTTGGCGCCCTGGAACACTCACTCCGAATGAAAACTGAGGTTTATGAGCCCACAAATGATACAACAACACTCATGTCACAGAATCAGTTTTGGCCATTCACTGGGGCTAGTTAAGTAAACAAGATACATCATACTTTGCTGGGCTAGAAAACTATCAATATCAAAATGCACATCGGTCAGAACTGGAGTGTTGTTTGGTAATTGAAACTGTTAAACGTTACATTTGTGTTGTGATGGTTCATATCCTAATTGCGGAACGTCATTAACATTTGTTTATAAAGTGTTCTTCGCGTGACAAGAGATATCAAACATCATGAAACTTTTCAGTGCGGATTTCAACACATTCAGGATTGACTTCATCATGTGCACTACAGCACACAGTATAACATCCACAGTAAAGATCCGATAGCTGCTTATGTCAAAGATCGGAGACTTGATGGGCAATGTATGCTGAAAGGGGTTTCAGTAAAACCGGGTCTAAGTTTGAATCCTCCACACATTGTTGTGGAATACAGAATCAAATCATTCACAAACAAAACGTGTATTTAGTGTTCAACGAATAAATATGACACGAATACATTGGAATAGTTCTGCCATACTGTTATCAGAGACTTTATAATAGATATATGGTCTCTGCTGTTATGAATACAATGTCTGTTTAGAATTGCCAACTGAAAAAAACATACATTGTAAGTGACTCTGATGCCTGCAAACAGCTAAAAGAGCAATTTGTATGACGCAAACAGGAAACTATTAGGGCCAATCTGCGTATGAGTGAATACATTACTGTTCTAATCAATGTCACAGATTTACAAGTGTGTACAGGTCTGTTTGTTTTAGTAACGTGGTAGCACTCGGTGAAATTAGGGTTGTTGACGTAGTTGTATATTAGGATTGAGGCAGATGTGGACGTTGATACCGACGTGCACGAAAGTTCTGATTCAAAGCTCTGTCAAAGACCGAATAAAGGTACTCCGTATTCTCCGGCAGCAGTTGGATATCAAGAAAGAAGGAAAACCCCACAATTATCTGTGCCTTTTTAATGTTAGTAACGCGTTCAAAATTAATGATAGATTTAATAGTCAACATTGTGCGTTGAAAATTCATTGTCATACGTGAAGTTGATTGCAGAGAGCCAGCTGGATACCTGCTTGTCTCCTTTGGTTTCTGTCGGGGGCAATGGTGACATTGTGCTCGAATATGGCACAGGGAAACCCAATATATTGGATTGCATTAATTCACTTCAGCTAAACACCAATAATAAAATGTCCACCAGAATTGTCCATGACCTTGACCTTCGATCCCTGATATCAGCAAGAGTTGTGAGGTCCGTGATCACCAGACCTCGTAATAAGGACGTCAATGCCCCTTGTGGAAAATTCTTCGACATCATACATCATTGTACATGAGTTTCAGACATCCATTAAGTGCCTGTCTCCACGCTTCGCTGGCGCTTCAATAATCCATTAGGTCACTACAAGTTAACCAGCTTGTTCCTACTTGGGTATATCAAATTATAGATGTCTGTAAACAACTTGTTCGACTATAAAGAACACTTGTGTGGATAGACAACTCCTTTGTTACAGTACATGCGACATTTCAATGTAGATCTCCACCGAAACGTCACGCCTATTGCAACAAAGGTCTCTATCCATTAAAACGTCTTCTTCTTCTTCACACCAGCGTCTAAATGCCACTCTAGTCGTTACATTTTGAATGCTGGTGGATAGCTCCAGATAGCGTCAATCCCTGCATCATCCTTGTTGTATCATGTACAGTTTCATGTCTCATACGTAGACATCACTGATTACGGCATAAAATAACATTGCTTCACTCACTACTCATCAGCTTTTGCATTGCAGGTGTTAACGTAGCACATATTCAAATCAATCATCGACTTATTGATTTTATTTCTGTTGTGACCTGCCTGGATTTCCCCCAAACGTCTGTTTGAAATATAAACCCAGATGTGTTTCCTTTAAATAACCTATAAATATTTCATATGAAATTTTTGCCGATATAATTCTTTGTATTAGTTGTATAAATAATTGGTTGTTAGTGTGTTAAGTTTCACGTCAGCAGCAACGCTCTGTACTTCCGTGTCACTCTCTAATTGCCCTTTGCCAAGAAGTTCTAACAAGCTATTGTTAAACTGCATGCTTTGTTCACCCTAAAAATCTATCAGCACATGACAGAACTGCTCAAGTCAAAGGACGAATTGGCATACAAAATGTAGCACAGGACTGGAGCACTGCATGGGCGTGGTAGTTGATTCACATCCTTGTACTACTTAAAGGGCAAGCTTTCACAATCATATAGAAGGTAGTCTCCGGAATATTTAACATCTCACATCTACAGTGTTTGTTGACATTAAACATCTCTCATCTACAGTGTTTGCTGACATTAAACATCTTACATCTACAGTGTCTGTTGACATTAAACATCTCACATCTGCAGCTGCAGTGTTTGTTGACATTAAACATCTCACATCTACAGTGTTTGTTGACATTAAACATCTCACATCTACAGTGTTTATTGACGTTAAACATCTCTTATCTACAGTGTTTGCTGACATTAAACATCTCACATCTACAGTGTCTGTTGACATTAAACATCTCACATCTGCAGCTGCAGTGTCTGTTGACATTAAACATCTCACATCTACAGTGTTTGTTGACATTAAACATCTCACATCTACAGTGTGTATTGACATTAAACATCTCACATCTACAGTGTTTATTTACGTTAAACATCTCACATCTACTTAAACATCTCACATCTACAGTGTCTGTTGACATTATACATCTCACATGTACAGTGTTTGTTGACATTAAACATCTCACATCTACAGTGTCTGTTGACATTAAACATCTCACATCTACAGTGTCTGTTGACATTAAACATCTCACATCTAGTGTCTGTTAACATTAAACATCTCACATCTGCAGCTGCAGTGTTTGTTGACATTAAACATCTCACATGTACAGTGTTTGTTGACATTAAACATCTCACATCTACAGTGTGTATTGAAATTAAACATCTCACATCTACAGTGTTTATTGACGTTAAACATCTCACATCTACAGTGTCTGTTGACATTAAACATCTCAAATCTACAGTGCTTACTGACATTAAACATCTCACATCTACAGTGTTTATTGACATTAAACTTCACTGGCAATGACTATATGACGCAACAAGAATGGCATGTGTTCCTATAATAACCGGTCATTTGTGGGCATTAAATCAGCCTATAAAGGTACCTGTTCATAACTTTACTTCTTGAAAAAGTTTACAGCCTGCCCAACCCCAAAAGACAGTTTGGTCCTGGAGTCAGACACTATGGTTTTTCGCGTTTAGATTACAATTTTAACCGATAAACCCCAGTGATACATTCCTCTGTGTAAGGGCGGATATGTGTATGTTGATTCTCATCACCTGTGTGAAATGTTCTCCCCGCGTTCTCCCACGTGATAGTGACGAAATATTGCTGAAAGCGTCTTAAAACCATTATCACTCACTCAGTGAAAAATATTATTATTTATGAAGTGTGGTACTGTCCGCTGACAACTACATGTAATACGTTGGAATGTGTGCCAGTGCTTAACGCACACTTGTCAGCAGCAGCAAGAGCAACAACAGCAGCATCCCCTTGTTCGTTTACCACCACATCAGTCGGTAGTTTGGAGTAGGCGTGTGAACTTCAACCGTCTTTCAACCAGGCCAGGAACTGCTCATGTAATCTCGTTCTATCTCATTCAACTCTATCTCATGAGTAAACCTTCTCTGACCTCGACATCAGCGCCTCGTCAACGGCTTTGAAGAAACGGGGGCATCAACGACGGCCTTTGTGAGCTGTCAATGTGGTCAGCTGGTTTATTAAAGCGGACATGGAAGACGCGAGGTACAAAGTGCTGATTTATTAGCTTGGACACTGACGGGGCACGAGGGGCCGATTGTATTGTATTGGGTCCATCATGTACCCCAGCTTATTGCATGGCATAGACTGATAAGTGATGTTGAATATTGAAAGAGACAGAGAAGCAGGGATCACTAGATCAGGTGCAGATGTACTGGGTTGTGGTCAGAATGAGTGAGTCAAGTGATTTATGCTGCATCACCAACCTTTGGGTTGCTAGGATGCTCTGGCAATGTGGCAGAGAGATATATCGCCGTCATGAGGGGTAATGACTCTTGGTATCGCGTATATAAATCACAAGGGACAAACCATTTGATATTCTGCTTCGATGAAGAAAGTACAAGTACAGTATTTTTTACCATCAGAATATCAAGAGGACATGCTGAAAGAATTATATCTCTACGGTTTATTTTGTATCATACAAAGGCGCCTTGTGTCAGTTATGGAATTGTCAGGTCAAAACTACGCACCACTATGTAGCAATGTAAACACAGGTTCTGTTGGTAACAAACACTGTTCTATGGATAGAAATTTGGATCACATTGATCTGAATGCGCTTCTTTGTTCCAAACTGAAATACGACGTACCTACTCTAGAGTAGGGCTACATCCAATCTCAGTACTCCGGAGGTATTTCTCCTATATGTGAGAATAGACTTGTGGCGGTTGACAGATTATACAAACTGAAAGCAGCTTTTCGCCATCAAACTGTTGTTGTGAATGTGTTTCCATATAGCGGCGATTAGAACACGAGACCGGATCCCCAGAACCAGCCGATGACTGTGTCAAGGGAGATGAACGTTAATTGAATATTTCTATCTTCATTCAATAACACATCCAAATCTGTCCTGTAAATCGGTTGTAAGTAAGCCTCGCTTTCCTGGATGTCGCTTTGTAGTCAGACGTGCTTACAAAGTCTGTGAGTGATTTGTTTCAAACGACAGTCAGCAGTAAGTCACAAGGACAATGCTAGTCTACACAGGCGGTTACCCGTACTTACGATGATCTTAGCCTGGTGTTTGGTATGACTGACAGACTGGAGAGTGAGTTTGGTTTATGTTGCAACGTTGAACTGTGTTTCAGCTGCAACACAAACATATCCCATTAGTCACCACGATCCTCCCAAAATGGGATCAGCGATATTGTGCTCCTTGTTTCAATAAAATTTATGAAATGTTAATTTCAAGTGTGTCCACAGCTCAACTACTCTAACTATACTAACAGACATCTGATGTTATCTCTCTTGAATCTGCTTCCTGCAGTCCACCATTGTTTCAGTACTCTCGGTTTGTTTCTGAAACGATGGCACAGTCAAAAAGGTAAGTAGATAACTTGTTATCTGTCAATATATCTAATTATCATCATGAAGTCGAAGTAAAATTGTGTAAACTAGAAAACGGTGTTTCAACCTTTTATATAATGTGGAGAGTTTTTGTCCTACCATTGACTGAAGTTGGATCCAAACATGGGATCATGGTCACGAGAAGGTATCGAGAGGTTTCTTTGAAATACAAGTATCCTTATACTGACCTGAATGGTTGCGCTTTTGTTCCTTTATGAGACTAAGTACTATTCATGAGGTCTTGAATGTGCATGAAGACGACAATTCGTGTGATGAAGCATCAGTTTACATTGAACCTCCTCCAGCAAGTGAGGAGAAGAGAAGAAAACGGCAATGACGCATCACCATCTAACCTAAACAAGAATCAGCTCTCTGCTGGCCACCGTCACTGTCCGCTGACGAGGACTAAGGTCAGCTGTTGGAGAAGAAAATGCATCTGAAGAATTGGTTTGACGTGTTCACCTTAGTTTACGTTCAAAAGATACTTTCATTTTATCGGTCTCAGTGTCTTTGTGTGCAAGGTCTCTGCATGCCATGTTTCACGACTCTCACTTGTTTTCAGCTGCATTTTCCTGATAGTACATACACACGTGCAGCACCCAAGATAAAGTACATACACACCTGTAGCACCCAAGATCTTCTCTTTCCGGAGAAACAGAGATTTAGATGGAATGCAAAGGTCGCAGAGGCTTCAAGAACACTAGATGGCCCACTTGACCTGTTTCAACTTTTCTTTGATGATGAAGTGATTGAAATGATGACAGGGTACTATTCTCAAAGGCAATCACACATCCACTACAAGTAAAGATCAAGTGTCACCTTCACATCGACTATTCGTGTAAACTGAATTGGAGACAGGCCTCTTCAAGGCACCAAAACGAACCTTTGACTGTTATAACAAACATGTCCACTGGGGTTGCCCTAGTGCACAGGAATGACAACGGTCAGTGCCATCTCCAGTGTAGTTGGTGTCTACCCGACCGAGCTGCAAGGCGATGGTGTCGATGTCATGGGTCAGGAATTGACAATGGCCAGCCTTTCCTGATCAAGCAGTGCAACAAAACGATGGGTGGATTAGACCGACTGGATTAGAATGTTGACAAATACGGCACTTCAGTTCGTTCCAAAAAGCAGTCCAAGAACAACGGTCTACTATTCATGATATGAATGTGATAGTTATACAGCAAAACTGAATACGTACATCGCGGAATATAGCCATGTTTATTCATGTCAAACCAAACTTGGTGGTGACTCAAGGTTTATCAACGGATCCAGTGTGGCGGATGAATGTCCTTTGTTGCTATAGTATTAGAGGGGCATATCCTATGTATCGATAGCAAGTGGTCGGTTATATAAAAGCTGAAAGTTTGGAATAATACTTACCACCATCTGGGCACACATATCCTTGTACACGTCACGTCGACATTCACTACACTACATGACGCCATCCAGGTCAGTCTGAAAATGAAATGTAAGAGACCTGAACGATAAAGGAGACATTTTCATAGGGAATCTTTTGTCAAACACCGGTGACCTTGTGAAGCATGTTGCATCAAACAATTGCAAACATTGAGTAAGTCAACATTTTACAATTCATTAAATGCAGATTCGGGTAATTGATCACAAAATCCAACAATTCCGACACACGCTGAATAACTTCTTTGAAAGGCATTTTAGAAGTATAGATGAAGGAAAACCAACTTTATTGCACTGGATGCAACGTTTCGGTGTTGTTACTAACACCGTCATCGAAGGAAAACCAAGTTCTACGGATAATCAACTTATTTATTGCACTGGGTGCGACGTTCCAGTGTAGGCACTACACCCAGTAATACAGGAGTTGTCTATCCATAAAACTCGGCTTTGCACATGCTGAATAGTTATATTTCTTTCTTTGTCATCAAAATACTTACACTTCAGCAGCTAATTCGGTCTTAGGTTCGTCACACCTGGCCATGTTGAAACGGTATTACAAAGAAATGATGCTTATATATCTTATGTGTGCTTCAAAAACCCTCTCCTGTCGATACTACAATCTCAAGAATGGGGTGGGCATATTTCCACTTCAAATTCATACTTGTCTAAAGAATTAACGAAAATGCTTTTGATGCTTTCTTTGTGAGTCATTTTGAGAAAATAGTATTTTGACTGAAAAATAATGGTATCTAATGGCATGTGATAGGAAAACTTAAAGTAACCCTGATGAATCTGATGTTTGAGTATTA
This sequence comes from Haliotis asinina, assembly GCF_037392515.1. Lineage (NCBI taxonomy): Eukaryota > Metazoa > Mollusca > Gastropoda > Lepetellida > Haliotidae > Haliotis > Haliotis asinina. The sequence continues at coordinate 3,126,395 of NC_090287.1, read as the reverse complement.
TTCATACATTCCCATGGGATACAACTCTGCCCGGGGGTACCAGTGACCGAGTTATCGTTCTTGTGGTTTAGCACCTATATTTATAAGTGGGAAATGGATATTCGATCACGTGATGCGCACTGATTGCTTGATGAACGTTAACAGTCCATTTCATGAGAACGTGTAATGCACATAACGTTCCACACAACAGATCATACACGACTGTACTCTACGGAAGAGGAGCTCGTGACAATATACTATCGGGGACTCGAGGTACGCATTGTTTCCTGTGACAGCTCCTATGGTAAACGATTACACAAACAGAAAAATCCTCTTTGGCTTTATTCCACATGCGGCGGAGAATCGACAATTAGACAGTTCGTTTGAAAAGTGACGTAGATGGATCAGTTTTTGCAGTTAAAGCTAATCTAAAACTGTTGGTATTTATTGTATATTATTGGATGGGAGTTGAGATGTGGTCAAAATAATGTTTTCTTTCCAGTGTTACCCTTATCTAAGGGTCATTAATATCTACCTGTGTTATGATGCACGGGAAGAAGAGACGATACACGATAAACTGACTATGAAAAGAAAGTTGTCACCTTGAAATTGCGATTAGTCCCAAAACGGATGGGAACATATGTAAGTGACTTATGGAAACACTGCATGCGAACACAATCAACCCATTTGCAAAGAACCCAGCTCATGCACCCTTCAAAGCACGTGCTGCGACCGTAAAACCAAAAATACGTTTTTCGTTTTTCCATGGAATCTCCATGCAGATACCACTATATATTTCAAACCAAATGGTCACACACTGTCACATCAACCCAAAACACATCAAAGCGATGCTTCATGTAAGTGCAGAAGAGAGGGAGAGAGACTGATAAGAGATGCTGAATACTGAAAGAGACAGAGAAGCAGGGATCACTACATGTGATGCATTGCCATGACGGGGACGCCAAAGACACGTATTGCAAGAACCTTTGGATGTTCACGTCAGACAATCACTAAGTTGTTCCAGCGGTACAACCAGACTGGCAGACCCTTTGACAGACCTCGGAGTGGCAGACCACGCGTCACAACACCTGGAGAGGATAGATATCTACGCACTTTACATCAAAGCAATCTGTTCCTGACAGTGACGGAATCTGCAGCAACGTCATTGGGTCACCGGGTAAGTCGACACACAGTGAGGAGACGACTTTGTCATGTGGGTATCAGGGCCTACCGACCCTTCCGAGGGATGGCGCTGACCGCCTAGAGTTCAGTAGGCCCGATGTGTACGACGTTGGCAGCGTTGAGAATTGCAACGTGCCCTGTTCACTGATGAGAGCAGATTTAACATGTTCCATGCAGACGGGAGAGTCTGGGTGTACCGTCGTAGAAATGAAAGACTGGCTTCTAATTGTGTGGAAGACGTCCATCCCCAAAGAGGCGGTGTTGTGGGGTGGGATTTGTGATGACCAGTAGACGCAATTGCTTGTTATCCGTGGCAACCTGAATGCACAACGGTATATTGACGAAGTCCTGAGACCTGTGGCAGTGCCATTTCTGCAGCAACAACCAAAGGGGACCCTTCTGCAACAAGACAGTGCACGTCCCCACACAGCAAGGATCACTCAAAACTTTCTCAACAACGTCAGTGTAGCCGTCTCGTCACGGTCGTCACGTTCCCCCGACATGTCTCACATAGAATACCTATGGGATCATCTTGGTAAAGATTTGAGGAGGCGTCCCAACCAGCCAACTAATCTTCAGGACTTGGAGAATGCCTTAAACAATATGTGGCAACGCATACCGGCTTACGTCATCCGACGGTTGACGTCATCCATGAGAAGGCGTTATTAAGCATGCATTCTTGCCAGAGGAGATCACACGAGGTATTGATGCCATCCCTCAAATCCCCAGTCACAAGGTTCACCGTTAATGGCCACAGTTGCTACTGCAGCTTGTGTGAAAAATCAATCGATATTTCCTACTCCCAGTGTTTTACAGCAACTGTCACTAATGATTTGATAAGTGAATCGCCTCGATATTGCGCAAGATTGCTAACACATTAATGACATATAAATATTTGTTTACATCAACATTACCTGGGTGTTCGTTTATATTTTATAAAGCTCCAAAGCATGTTACAACATTGTTTTGATCGTCAGTGTATTTTTGACGTAAAAAGTTCCCCACAAAGAGGACGTAAGATGAAAGAGACGCGAGTAAGCATAAGATGCCTTGCCGCTACAATGGAAGTTAGTTGTTAGACCATCACGTCACAAGTCTTACCACCGTCTTCCTTCTGGTAGTCTCTCCACCGGACTGTTCATATCAGTACAGTGCACATGCTGCTGTCACTCACAGTGGACGTGTGAGCTTTGAAACACAGGGGAACGCTTCAAGAGACATTACGCTGTAACTCTGGTAGTCTGTGTAATGAGCATTTCTTGCGTCTCCTTGCACGAGGTTAACTTTGACACTCTGACGAAGAGAGATGATATGCCGTCATGGTTACAAAGTCAGTTGCAGACCTATCACAGAAACCAAGGATAGCATTTCTCTGTCGGGGAGAAGGGAGGAGGGACGGAGTATCGTTCATTTGCCATTCTCTAATATCATTAATCCAGTAATCTGGGAGAGCCAGCTTTGGATCCCGATAACATGGAACTTGCCTCTGCTGAAGGTTTGCTGTGTTATAACACACAGGAGTTTACGCGCTAATTGGAAAAAATGCTTTCATCTTAAGCCTAAGGACCTGCGTTATGCTGAACGTATTCACAACTTCAGCTGTTACACAAATACACTTTTTTAAAGGCAATTTTTATGATTAACGTGAACAGTAGCATCTAACAACAAACCTGCAACGAGGAAGTAGATTTTGGTCAATGGACCTAATTTCGTTTCGTTGCCAGCATTTATATCAAATTATTGAATCGTACGTGGATGAAGTAAAAGGATATATTTCCAATGCATCATAATCAGTTGACACAGTGGTCAACTTTCTTCCGTCTTACGGCAACAATCAATACAGCCGTCGAAAATCAACTTCGGTGTCTCGACGTAATGGTAATCTGATATTAATAGAAACTGTTATGATTAACTTTAACACCCAACTGTGCCCATAAAGTGGTGGGCGGACAGGTGCGTGGTAAAGTACATCGGGTTGCCCAAATGTTGCTAGCATGGGAGTTTCGGGTACGCCAGATTAGTGCTGGAACTAGGTGCGTGATGGGCATTTAGAAACACTCTAACCATACGCAGTACGACTCTGCTACAGGACTATGTGGTGTGAAATATGAAGTATGTTGAGCACATTGTTGAAATGTGGAAAGTAAATTTATCCCTTCCATGCATCGTAACACATATGTTCTTGCCAACTGTCCATGAATTCTTGACAATGCATACTTTGAGCGTCTGACGCGATCTGTGGTGCTTCTCAAGTGCTAGCCTCGCTCTAGCCCCCAGGCAACGGTTGTCTCCCTTGCAAGTTGACGTAGGATATCTGGGAGAAACCCAACATATTTCTTTGATCATGACGGAGTGTTCCTGTTTGTAGCCAGGAGACGTTATTCCTAGGTACAAGAACAACATGAAATACTGATACTCTCGTCTGGGTTTACCTCCTAGGGATGTGGGTACAAATCAGGAATGCGACATCGCTCAGAAATACTCATCAAGTCACATTGGTCAAAATTGTCAGTGACTCCATTCCGTGTTGCCCACAGGCGGATCCAGAGGGAGGTGTGTGTGTGTGTGTGTGTGCGTGCGTGCGTGTGTGCGTGTGTGCGTGTGTCTGTCTGTGTGTCTGTGTGTGCGTGGCTGCGTGGCTGCGTGCCTGAGTGCACGGGGCGCCCAGCCCCAACCCTACCCCCGTTTTACCACCCGTTTTCTCAATAATGTGCACACACACCCTTTTCTGAAAAAAATGTATCCCTGATGTTTTCAACTTCGAATAGAAATTGTATTAACCGCTGAATCGCTGGATGCAAATTTCACATTATCCGATTTCCAGAGGTGCCATCAGTATAAGGGATGGTGGGGTAGTCTAGTGGTTAAACCGTTCGCTCATGTCGCCGATGACTAGGGTTCGATTCCCCACATGGGTACATGTGTGAAGCATGTTTTTGATGTCCTCGGTGTGATACTGCTGGAATAATGCTAAAAGTGGTGTAAATCGATATTCATTAGTCTGCAGTATAAATGAGCATATGTGAGATTTGTGTAGGTATTTTTCACACTTCCTTTAGAGATTTTATTGGTTTAAATGAAAAAAAAACAAGCTTTGCTGTATTGATCCCTTTCACCTGCACATACTGATATGTCATATAAAGCATGCTCACCCGTGTTCCCATCCCGACACAGGCAATACCATGCATCGCCTGGAAACTTGCTTACCAATCAACTATAGCCATTTGCAGCTGTTTGATTGGACTCTGTCTGTGACATCTAATAACGCACAACAAGCACCGCCAACCAGTACTGGAACCAGTTATAGCCAGGCGCGTGTAACATAAACATGGTTTGCAGTTCCCTCGGCTGCTGATGGCTTTCGATGCCGCCCGTGTAGGAGGACGTCTTCGTGTGTAACGTCATATACCGTGGAGTCGACTCCATCAAACACACAGACGTTCGTGGAGTTCTCCGGATAACTGCCAACATATGTTAAGCATTACAGATCTATGGCAGGTAAAGTTACCCATCCCTATAGACGTCAGAGACTGTTCACACAACTCCCGGTGTCACACGAGAAATGTTCCCTCACATTTACAGGACCATCTGAGACCGGTTCCAGCCATATCGTACTGGAGCTTTCATTTACTGGCTGTCAGCAGACAGTCTTTGAGCACCCGTCAGAGTCTTTATGCAACACTGAAAATGTCGCCTCACATTGCAGGAATGTTTAGCTGTATCCCCAAAAGGAACTTTTTTGGTCTGTGTAAATGGATCAATACTTATAGACAAAAACTATTATGTTTTTCTGTGTGTTCAGGTAACTTTTCACTTTAGCACAACATCAACGTTAACAAATCAAGGCTCGGTTTCCTTCATGTTCACAGTTTAAGACAAACGTCAACTACACTCACTCACTCCTGGATGCATGCAACGCACCATGTTCCGAAGAATGCAAATCAGAAAGACCGTAAAACCGATTTTCGCAATTCCTTTAAGATATCAAAGATTTACGACAGTCGTTGGCCCAGAATGGGCATTACTCCCAAATACATGTGTTAAAAAAGACTTAAGACTGCCGTAGCTGTTGTAACCCCGGTGCAGTTATAGACCTACGACAGTTGTAGCATCAATAACTGTCGTAACCCCTGAGCTATCATAGACTTACGACGATCTTAGCATCATAACTGTCGTAACCCAGGTCTGCATTTTCGAAGTTCTCTTACCGCTAAGATAGTCGTAAGTGACATACATTAACATTAACCTACGACTATCTTAGCGCTAAGAGAGCTTCGAAAATCAATTCCCTGAGCTATTATAGACTTACGACGATCGTATCGCACATAATCGATCATTACTCCTCTCATAGAGATCACGCCACATGAAGTTGTAGCGTCTTGCACACGTGTAGACTTCTGCTGTCTAAGATACAGTATCTAGCTGTATAGAGTTGCCGTCCTTGGTCGCAAAGGATTGCGTTAATTATTGATTCCAGTTTCCTATCATAATGATCCTTGGTTAGTGAGCCTCATGCACATGGCGGTGCATTTCGCTCAATAAAGCGAAAACCAATTTTAAAGTGACTTCTCATCCACTTAACTCACTGAAGACAGGATAGGTACAGGTTCCCCAGGCTCGCTTTTAGCATGTTATTGATGTTTCTGTTTGGATCTTACAGGTAGGCTATCAAGTAAAATGTGTTCAGACAGCAATGTTACCTGTCATTCCTGTTATCTGTAGCGTCACCTGAACTTACGTGGGTGTGCTGATACTCATACGCTCACATTCCCATGTAAGTGCTGTGTGCGCCCTGTCTTTATGCAACACGAACCTATAACAATATATATGAAGGCACCTGCCTCACTGGAAAACTTATCGTATGTAAACTTTAACTTCGACATATGTGAGGATGCTATTACTCCTGCTAAGTTGCAACATACCGAAATATTAATAGCTCTGCAAATGTTAACCTCATTTTCCAGAACAAAGGCATACGTGACTGAGAGTTTCTTTCTCGCTTGTTTCTCCTTCCTGACAGATCATTTCCTCCTCGTGCCCATTATGTGTCTGAGATGCTGCTGCACATGTTTGCATGTCAGGGTTGACAGCATCTGCAACGAAACCTGCTGAAACACGACGGAAGTCTGCAGATGGCTTGTTTTCTTTTGGCATAATTATTTCCAACTAAACGGTCGGTAATTTGATCATCAACTGTGTCATTTTCATGTTCGTAGTGCACGCACACACGCGCAGTTTCATTGTAAAAGTGTAAAATTCTTGAAGGTTAAACCTCAATTTACCCAAGCCGGACAAGCAGGGTCCGGGCTGACGAGGTTGCAGTGTGTGAAGGGGCAGATGCCACACGGTTCTCACTGCAATGGAACTATGTACCAACACATGTATTACTGACTAAAGCACGCAGCGCTGAATCCATGTAACAGAATGTACTGAATAACACGTACTAATTTTAGCAGCGGGGTAGGTTTCACTCTCGTAAGAACCCGCTACTGATGTGTGTCACATTGTACACTTGATGAATTTGTCAGACATGGAGTTTGCAGAAGTCTCTGTTGTATGCCATTACACAACATAATGGTTTGATCTGTAACAACACGCGCAGAACTAGCGTTGGACAAGCCCAGTGGTTAAGGTGCTTGCTCACCACACGTAACATGCGGGTTCGAGTTCTCCTATGTGAGTGTTTAACATTCTTGACTCCACATCTATGAAATGGTTGAAACGCTGCCAGCTATGGTGAAAAAACATACTCGTTTAATTACCGAGCCTGTACATTGGGCCAAGCTGTAGATAATGCAATACAGCTTGGCATACACAGATATATTATTTTCGACGAGACACCGTACATCTTGCGAAAAGATGCATAAAATGAGACGTTCTACACTGAGAACTACGGCGCCACTGATGTGAACCTATAAACGTGATCGATAGAAAACTGAAAGGAATGTACACCTATTCACCAATACAGCAAATGTGTTTTTGTGTTGTAACATTCAAACCCAACTTTAGCAGTGAAACAATCGCCATGCATAAAGCAGCCACACTAGTTCTCATTGCTTGACAAATGTTAGCTTGACAAGTCTTAGCTATTGAACTCGTAAACAGGATAATTCAAAGATTATCTCCTGAGGGACCTCTTCTTCATCTTCATCAGTCTGACAGTGCTAGTCAAAGTTTAAGTAACTGTTTCGATTGTAGTCAAGATGCGTAACGACAGAACGCGTAACGACAGTTAGAGGTATCCATGTCTGCCCATGACAAGAGAACAATTACCTGATAGGCTGGTGTTGTAGTGTATTACAGGCGGATATACCCTGGCTACCTCATGCAGATGTGCCATAATTAACGACAGACCACGCCATTATGCTGCATAGCTGACACAATGTGCTTCGATGCATTCCTACCATTGTCTGAAATTTAGGAATGTATCGGCCTGACTGGGCCCCAGTCTTTGTCATTGCTTTGTAATGAAGATGCCCAGTCAATAATAAACCAAGGTATACATGTACCACGTAACAGTGCTTTAAGCCGACTTACCAGCTACCAACAACCCATGTGCGGGTGGTCATACCCTCATAATGGAGGGTTTAATTCGGAACGGCGATGTAAATACGGAGCATGGTTATTCACACGTGTTTAATTCACGTGTATGTTGATACCCCGGCCCACATCTTGACTCCACAGACTCCACTTGCATGAAGTAAACCATGATGCCATCCACGAGGTGTTATAATACTGGAATGATCAGTACGATACTCTGCCGTGAGCTGAAAGACACCTATGTACATTTATTTCTGGCAAATTACGGAAGCATACCGTCATCTTGTTAACGTGTCAAAACAGAGTCATCTGGTGTATTCAGCGGTTTATGATGCTTTAAACAATGCTGAACACTATTTCTTGTACTAACCTGTATTGCCCGAGGATAGTAGTAGTAGTAGTAGTAGTAGTAGTAGTAGTAGTAGTAGTAGTAGTAGTAGTAGTGGTGGTGGTGGTAGTAGTAGAAGGAGGAGGAGGAGGGGAGGAGGAGGGGAGGAGGAGTTGTTGCTATGTGATCAGTACCAAACAAGACATTAGAACAATGATTATCTCTTAAACATCTCTTGTAACTGGCGTTGTGTTTCCGGCGGTACTGACAGACCAACAGACGTCCAATGGATTTCAGAAGAGATTAGCAGCTGAGGTTGACACTCACATGCCATTCATAGCAACCGGCAACGGTAAGAGTACGTGTGAAACAGAGAACACACAATGTATGCACGAACGTATTTATCGACACCAACATCGACACCATACTTTGGTATATGCCATACCGATACAAGTGTGTTTATATCAGACCTGGTGTTTTGAAAACACGAGTCACGAGAGACGTTTAAACCTTCGCTTGATTGTGAAGTATCTGCGTGACTCTTAAAGATACTGCTGTCCATACACACGATCAATAAATGCGCAAACTGATTGATGAATAAAGATCACACTGCAGCACAGGTTTGAGTTTAGCTGACTCGTTGTCTCTGTAACTCTTATACTCCATAGATACTTATGATATACTATCTACACAGCACCATCTGCCTCACAGTTACCTGCCTATACTATCTACACAGCACCATCTGCCTCACAGTTACCTGCCTATACTATGTACACAGCACCATCTGCCTCACAGTTACCTGCCTATACTATCTACACAGCACCATCTGCCTCACAGTTACCTGCCTATACTATCTACACAGCACCATCTGCCTCACAGTTACCTGCCTATACTATGTACACAGCACCATCTGCCTCACAGTTACCTGCCTATACTATGTACACAGAACTAAGATTTCACACTTCTGACATCTACACCTGATCCGTTTGTATATGACGTTACGTTGAAGCAACGTATCAACATTCAGCGGCAGGGGGCGTTACAATGAGAGTAGTGTACATGACCTTTGACCTTCACCTTTCACCTTAAATAAACGCCGACCGTGACCCCTTCCAAACAGGAGGCCATTCTCGACTCAAGAAGTCTGGGTGAGAAAAAGTACATCTTCGTTTACTGAAACAACAATCCTTAGTCAGAGCTAACACCGTGGTTGCATGACGCTGGAATTTAGTACGTGAGTTAGCATCAGGAATATGGCTTGGATGTGTGAGATACAGGGGTTGAATAAACGCTCATTTATTTACCAAACAGATGTGACAGGGAAGTGAAGACCACCGCTCTGTCGAAGTAACGCTAAGCTATAGGTGGAGACAGGGGTGTATTGATAATCACTATCAACCTTGACGTAAATGTGTGTAATTTGATATCCGAAGTTGGAAATTATAAAGTGATAACGTCACATCAGTGCATTATTTACAACAGTCGGGATTCTAAGAAATTATGTTTTATGTTGATATTATAGGAGAAAATGGTAACACGTCGTTCAAACTGCAGTTACCTCCCCTTGACTGGCTGCTCCAGGCTCATATTCAAAATACGGTTTCCAAGAAGTAATGGGTTGAACTGATTTGAGTTGACGTCTCTCTGGATGGGGAACGTTCTATAGACGGGATCTATTATATCGAAGAACAAAATATACGGAATGGCACGTCATACAGGGTTAGGGGGTTAGGGTAAAGTACAAATCCTAGTACGTTTTTGGTTGTGTCCAATCCGTGATTCGAACCCGCACCCTCAGAGTTAGGCACCTAAACACCAGCACACAAAGTCAGCCGCCTAACCCAGCCACCGTGACTTCCACTTACTTCAAACGGTGCAGCGGGTAAGGCGTCTCACTTGTGTGTTGGCGATTTAGTGCCTGACTGAGGGTGCGGATTCGAATCCCGGATGGGTCTCAGCCAAAAAGAGTACTAGAATTTGTACGTTACTAAGAAAATGTAATCCCAAATGTGACATATGTTACATTTAACCACTTTCTAAATGGCATCGTGTAATCAAATTGTATTCTAGCCTGTCTCATAGTCCCTGAAACACATTATTGTCCCATTCACCCAGCCCTTTCTACAATGCTTAAAGCACTAAATCCAGCAAGCCAACATTGTCTCAGGCCCTGGTACTGAAGCTCCCATCTCACTGGGGCTCATCATTTTCAATTTAATAGGAATTTCTCGTTTCTATCAAAATTATCTGTATTCAGAGACTATACGTTAGTCAGTTTCATGAGGGAGGAATGCCGACAGGATGCGTTTCTCTAGGATGTTCACCACTTTGGGGAAAGTTACCATCTCGGGTATTGTGTTCATAAACAGAGGAACGTGCTCAACGTGAACCAGGATTCGAATCCACGCCAGAAGACCTCTCTAAGGGAGACAACCGCTACGACGAAAGGTGCGAAAGATGTAAAGGCGGACTGCAGTTTCAAGATGCTCATTTCACAAAATACTACCTCTGTGTCAGTGTGTGTTTGAACAAATAAGGTTAATGTTGGTGAAACGTGCGATCAACCAATGTGCACAATAAGTTTAATGATCTGTCGGTGGGGGTGTGCTTTGCTCCACCTACATACGCACGCATGCACCTATGCACGCACGCACGCACGCACGCACACACACGGACACGTCAGTAATGAAGTAATTAGTAGGTCAGCGGCTCATCATCCCTTGTACCGGTATTACATTAGCCAGCGTGCACAGGGATGAGCCATTCACGCCCTTTCGTCAAGGTCAATTAGCTTCTAAGGATAGGGTGAGCGCGAGGCCTTGTCATAATCGTGAGGTGGTTATAGATCGGGGCAATCTACCTCAGTGGGAGGGATAGGTGTGGGGAAGGGTGTGGTCGCGGAGGAGGACAGTGCGTCATCGACTGACAGGTTAATTAAGGTGATCTAGGTGACGTATACTGTTTTACTGTTTCCTGGCTGTATGAACTGTAGTGAATTCAGCAGATTATGTAAATAACCCGTCAGTTTAATCGAACACAATCCAGAAGGAGTGGGGATGATTGTGGTTGTGGCTTACCCACGCAGTACGTTTATGATTAATCTGCACTACGGTTTAAATGGGATAAGGGTTTAACCGCAGAATTTCGAACTTTTATATGCAGATATTTCGAATATTTTACTGGCCTCCACACAAACTGTTAAGTGTATACAACATAATATAGGGACTCAAATTGCTGATATTAATAGAGTACATGGTAATAAAGTCTGCTTCCGAGATAAATGGTTGAGGTTTTAGCGATGCGACATGATATTTCAGCCATATGGCCTTATTTATATGAGCTGGGTACATTATAATCTCCAGTTTCAACATGTAAAGCTAACTAATATCGAGGTAAAGCTAATGTGTGATGTTCGATGAGGGTCTGGTTGAATCTCATATGGCTTTGCGTGTCCTTTATGCCATCGTGAAGATGGAAACACTACACATACACTATACCTGAAGCCCTCATTCCCTAATGAAAGCCACCTGGCCGCCACAATGATCATATTACACACTAAACCCTCCCTGTTGCCATGACATCAAAAGCCACGCTATGATCCGCTTGACGCTACCTGTTTTCACAGGTGATTCAAAGATGCCGCCAGGACCCGTGGAAGAAACTACGGAGGTGTAATCCCCCCCAATCACAACATACATCTCGAATTATTTCCACCATTCTTGAAGCTGCAGAGTCGTAAGTGTGAACGAACAACCACTAAACATGGCGTCCCTTGTGTTCAGCCGGCGTGCCTCGCTCCACCATCGTATGCTCGCAATGCAAAACATTGTCGCGTGCAGCTTCTTTGGGCTCTTGACTACAATAACAGTACTTTTGACATGGTTCGAAATATTGCCCCATTTCTACACTAAACACCCCGGGATTATGACAATGCACAGATTCTGCGTGATGTATTTGTTTATGAATGTGATCGGGAATTTCCTATTATGCGTGTGCACTAAGACCAACACACGGGTATTGAAATGGGGGAGAAATCGTTATTCTGATATCAAGGGAGAGTGTGAAAGTTGTCGGTTGCCTCAACCCAAGCGCTCCCATCACTGCCGCCTGTGTCAGAGCTGCATCTTAAAGCAAGATCACCACTGTTTTTTCATGACTGTCTGTATCGGGTATTACAACCAGAAACATTTCATCATGTGCTGTTTCTATGTCTCCATTGGTGCATTTTACGCCGTTGTGTTATTGGCAAAATACTTAAATTCGTTATTCAGCGTACAATTTTATGGGCCCCACACATTCCTGTTCCTGCTGTTAAACCTAATCAAAGACTTGTACTTCGGCAAATATCCCCCGACCTTGCAACTATTTCTCCTTTTAGTGTTGTATTCGTGTTTAATCATGGGGACTTTATCGGCTGGATTTTTCTTCTGGCAAATGGCGATTTGTGTTAATGGTCAGACAACCCACGAAGCCTGGAAGGGCGATGAAACATTTAAACTGAAGACAATCTGGGGGAACCTGGGGGATGTTTTTGGGTGTGGATGGCCCCTGTTACTGTTTCTTCCCCTACCCCTCCCCCAGAAAGGCGATGGGGTGTACGGAACTCGGTTTACACGTGTGGCAAAAAGGAAACTCCGATGAGTAAACAAGCGGCCGGCCTTGTGTTGACCAAGGCGCTCATCTGGTACTGGTGTAACGGTAAATTGTGACGGGATTTGGGTGCTGAGGGATGATTTTCGGTCTCAGTATGTGGTGCTGCTTGAAGCGATTACTATTTGGCAGAGATGCAGGGATATGGATGCACCTACCTCTCCAAATAGTCAGAAACCATTTAGCTCCAGGAACTGTATCTTATTGCTTGACGTGTTGGTGTGATTACGGTCTGGTCGGAGAACTGAGCGACTGAATAATTCAACCCACGACAGTGACATCTAACGACATGCAACGTCATCTACCGCCACATCGGTGTGGCTGTGCAAGTTAAATATAGAATAACGTTGTAATTGAGAACTTGAATATACAATTATCAACTGTTGTCTTCAGACTACAATGTAACTAATCGTCCTAAAATCCTTGTAAATTTTACTTTTAAGAGCTTTACAATTTCAATAGTCATCAACAAGACGGGTGTGGGATTATCTCAAACGTTTTCATTATGGAACCATTTGTGTTTTTAGCAAACTATAAATACAAGTTTGATGTACTTTCTCCAAATTGTAAAGATCTGATGGTTTGATAAAAATGACGAGAAACAGTTTATAGATATGGCTTAAATGTAAAACGAATTTCTGTTTTTACCATAGTTCTTCCATTTTACGCCTGTATATCCTGTCCCTGTCAATATTTTAATATTTTAAGTATCTTAATCAAATCAGATGGCATGCCATGGACCTGCTAATAGAGAGAGAGGGTTCTGAATGTCTATGATATGTGTGATGATTCAATCACGCCAAATCATATGAAACAAGCACACCCACCCATGGATGTGATGGAATAGGATATGGTGAATGTGATGGCGATGTATCTTAGTGCTTGCATAATACATACTTTAAGAAAATGTTTAATAGCATGAAGACTTTGTTATGCATGTTGATGAAATGCTGATGTCTTGTTAATGTTTTAGCTTCCACCTTCCAGTAGATCCAATACAAAACTGTGTATACCTTGCACTCATTTATCCGGACTGTGAAAAAGCCTCTTGTTTGAAAGTAGGCCACTTGCTGATTACCTCTATCCAGGTTTCCAGCATTATAACACTGCAGTGCGATATACCTACAGCATTATAACACTGCAGTGCGATATACCTACATCATTATAACACTGCAGTGCGATATATCTACATCATTATAAAACTGCAGTGCGATATACCTACATCATTATAACAATGCAGTGCGATATATCTACAGCATTATAACACTGCAGTGCGATATACCTACATCATTATAACACTGCAGTGCGATATATCTACATCATTATAACACTGCAGTGCGATATACCTACATCATTACAACACTGCAGTGCCATATACCTACATCATTATAACACTGCAGTGCGATATACCTACAGCATTACAACACTGCAGTGCGATATACCTACATCATTATAACACTGCACTGCGATATAACTACATCATTATAACACTGCAGTGAGATATAACTACATCATCATAACACTGCAGTGCGATATACCTACATCATTATAACACTGCAGTGCGATATACCTACATCATTATAACACTGCAGTGCCATATACCTACATCATTATAACACTGCAGTGCGACATACCTACATCATTATAACACTGCAGTGCGATATACCTACATCATTATAACACTGCAGTGCGATATACCTACATCATTATAACACTGCAGTGCGATATACCTACAGCATTATAAAACGGCAGTGAGATATACCTACATCATTATAACACTGCAGTGCGATATACCTACATCAGTATAAAACTGCAGTGCAATATATCTTCAGCATTATAACACTGCAGAGCGATATACCTACATCGTTATAACACTGCAGTGCGATATATCTTCAGCATTATAACACTGCAGAGCGATATACCTACAGCACTATAACACTGCAGTGCGACATATCTTCAGCATTATAACACTGAAGTGCGATATATCTACATCATTATAAAACTGCAGTGCGATTTACCTACAGCATTAAAACAATGCAGTGCGATATACCTACATCATTATCACACTGCAGTGCGATATACCTTCATCATTATAACACTGCAGAGTGATATACCTACAGCATTATAACACTGCAGTGCGATATACCTTCATCATTATAACACTGCAGAGTGATATACCTACAGCATTATAACACTGCAGTGCGATTTAACTACAGCATTATAACACTGCAGTGCGATATATCTACATCATTATAACACTGCAGTGCGATATACCTACATCATTATAACACTGCAGTGCGACATGTCTTCAACATTATAACAATGCAGAGTGATACACCTACAGCATTATAACACTGCAGTGCGATATACCTACAGCATTATAAAACTGCAGTGCGATATACCTACATCATTATAACACTGCAGTGCGACATACCTACACCATAATAACACTGCAGTGCGATATACCTACATCATTATAACACTGCAGTGCGATATACCTACATCATTATAACACTGCAGTGCGATATATCTTCAGCATTATAACACTGCAGTGCGATATACCTACATCATTATGACACTGCAGTGCGATATACCTACATCATTATAACACTGCAGTGCGATATACCTACATCATTATAACACTGCAGAGCGATATACCTACATCATTATAACACTGCAGAGCGATATACCTACATCATTATAACACTGCAGTGCGATGTATCTTCAGCATTATAACACTGCAGAGTGATATACCTACAGCATTATAACACTGCAGTGCGATATAACTACAGCATTCTAACACTGCAGTGCGATATATCTACATCATTATAACACTGCAGTGCGATATACCTACATCATTATAAAACTGCAGTGCGATATTCCTACATCATTATAACACTGCAGTGCGAAATACCTACATCATTATGACACGGCAGTGAGATATACCTACATCATTATAACACTGCAGTGCGATATACCTACATCATTATAACACTGCAGTGCGATTTACCTACAGCATTATAAAACGGCAGTGAGATATACCTACATCATTATAACACTGCAGTGCGATATACCTACATCATTATAAAACTGCAGTGCAATATATCTTCAGCATTATAACACTGCAGAGCGATATACCTACATCGTTATAACACTGCAGTGCGATATATCTTCAGCATTATAACACTGCAGAGCGATATACCTACAGCATTATAACACTGCAGTGCGATATATCTTCAGCATTATAACACTGAAGTGCGATATATCTACATCATTATAAAACTGCAGTGCGATTTACCTACAGCATTATAACAATGCAGTGCGATATACCTACATCATTATAACACTGCAGTGCGATATATCTTCAGCATTATAACACTGCAGAGTGATATACCTACAGCATTATAACACTGCATTGCGATTTAACTACAGCACTATAACACTGCAGTGCGATATATCTACATCATTATAACACTGCAGTGCGACATACCTACATCATTATAACACTGCAGTGCGATATACCTACATCATTATGACACTGCAGTGCGATATACCTACATCATTATGACACTGCAGTGCGATATACCTACAGCATTATAAAACTGCAGTGCGATATACCTACATCATTATGACACTGCAGTGCGATATACCTACATCATTATAACACTGCAGAGCGATATACCTACATCATTATAACACTGCATTGCGATACACCTACATCATTATAACACTGCAGTGCGATATACCTACATCATTATAACACTGCAGAGCGATATACCTGCATCATTATAACACTGCATTGCGATATACCTACATCATTATAACACTGCAGTGCGATATATCTACAGCATTATGACACTGCAGTGCGATATACCTACATCATTATAACACTGCAGTGCGATATACCTACAGCATTATGACACTGCAGTGCGATATACCTACATCATTATAACACTGCAGTGCGATATACCTACAGCATTATAACACTGCAGTGCGATATACCTACATCATTATGACACTGCAGTGCGATATACCTACATCATTATAACACTGCAGTGCGATATACCTACAGCATTATAACACTGCAGTGCGATATACCTACAGCATTATAACACTGAAGTGCGATATATCTACAGCATTATGACACTGCAGTGCGATATACCTACATCATTATAACACTGCAGTGCGATTTACCTACATCATTATTACACTGTAGTGCGATATACCTACATCATTATAACACTGCAGTGCGATATACCTACAGCATTATAACACTGCAGTGCGATATACCTACATCATTATAACACTGCAGAGCGATATACCTACATCATTATAACACTGCAGTGCGATATACCTACATCACTATGACACTGCAGTGCGATATACCTACATCATTATAACACTGCAGTGCGAAATACCTACAGCATTATGAAACGGCAGTGAGATATACCTACATCATTATAACACTGCAGTGCGATTTACCTACATCATTATAACACTGCAGTGCAATATACCTACATCATTATAACACTGCAGTGCGATATATCTTCAGCATTATAACACTGCAGAGCTATTTACCTCTAGCATTATAACACTGCAGTGCGATATATCTACTGCAGTGCGATATATCTACAGCATTATAAAACTGCAGTGCGATGTACCTTCATCATAATAACACTACAGTGCGATATACCTATAGCATTATAAAACTGCAGTGCGACATATCTTCAGCATTATAACACTGCAGAGCGATATACCTACAGCATTATAACACTGCAGTGCGATATATCTTCAGCATTATAACACTGCAGTGCGATATACCTACAGCATTATAACACTGCAGTGCGATATATCTTCAGCATTATAAAACTGCAGTGCGATATATCTTCAGCATTATAACACTGCAGAGCGATATACCTACAGCATTATAACAATGCAGTGCGATATACCTATAGCATTATAACACTGCAGTGCGATATTTCTTCAGCATTATAACACTGCAGTGCGATATACCTACATCATTATAACACTGCATTGCGATGTACCTACAGCATTATAAAACTGCAGTGCGATATACCTACATCATTTTAAAACTGGAGTGCGATATACCTACATCATTATAACACTGCAGTGCGATATACCTACATCATTAAAAAACTGCAGTGCAATATATCTTCAGCATTATAACACTGCAGAGCGATATACCTACATCGTTATAACACTGCAGTGCGATATATCTTCAGCATTATAACACTGCAGAGCGATATACCTACAGCACTATAACACTGCAGTGCGACACATCTTCAGCACTATAACACTGCAGTGCGATATATCTACATCATTATAAAACTGCAGTGCGATTTACCTACAGCATTAAAACAATGCAGTGCGATATACCTACATCATTATCACACTGCAGTGCGATATACCTTCATCATTATAACACTGCAGAGTGATATACCTACAGCATTATAACACTGCAGTGCGATTTAACTACATCATTATAACACTGCAGTGCGATATATCTACATCATTATAACACTGCAGTGCGATATACCTACATCATTATAACACTGCAGTGCGATATATCTTCAGCATTATAACACTGCAGTGCGATATACCTACATCATTATAACACTGCATTGCGATGTACCTACAGCATTCTAAAACTGCAGTGCGATATACCTACATCATTTTAAAACTGGAGTGCGATATACCTGCATCATTATAACACTGCAGTGCGATATACCTACATCATTATAAAACTGCAGTGCAATATATCTTCAGCATTATAACACTGCAAAGCGATATACCTACATCGTTATAACACTGCAGTGCGATATATCTTCAGCATTATAACACTGCAGAGCGATATACCTACAGCACTATAACACTGCAGTGCGACATATCTTCAGCACTATAACACTGCAGTGCGATATATCTACATCATTATAAAACTGCAGTGCGATTTACCTACAGCATTAAAACAATGCAGTGCGATATACCTACATCATTATCACACTGCAGTGCGATATACCTTCATCATTATAACACTGCAGAGTGATATACCTACAGCATTATAACACTGCAGTGCGATATAACTACAGCATTATAACACTGCAGTGCGATATATCTACATCATTATAACACTGCAGTGCGATATACCTACATCATTATAACACTGCAGTGCGATATGTCTTCAACATTATAACAATGCAGAGTGATACACCTACAGCATTATAACACTGCAGTGCGATATACCTACAGCATTATAAAACTGCAGTGCGACATACCTACATCATTATGACACTGCAGTGCGATATACCTATATCATTATAACACTGCAGTGCGACACACCTACACCATAATAACACTGCAGTGCGATATACCTACATCATTATAACACTGCAGTGCGATATACCTACATCATTATAACACTGCAGTGCGATATATCTTCAGCATTATAACACTGCAGTGCGATATACCTACATCATTATAACACTGCAGTGCGATATACCTACATCATTATAACACTGCAGTGCGATATACCTACATCATTATAACACTGCAGAGCGACATACCTACATCATTATAACACTGCAGAGCGATATACCTACATCATTATAACACTGCAGTGCGATATATCTTCAGCATTATAACACTGCAGAGTGATATACCTACAGCATTATAACACTGCAGTGCGATATAACTACAGCATTCTAACACTGCAGTGCGATATATCTACATCATTATAACACTGCAGTGCGATATACCTACATCATTATAAAACTGCAGTGCGATATTCCTACATCATTATAACACTGCAGTGCGAAATACCTACATCATTATGACACGGCAGTGAGATATACCTACATCATTTTAACACTGCAGTGCGATATACCTACATCATTATAACACTGCAGTGCGATATACCTACAGCATTATAAAACGGCAGTGAGATATACCTACATCATTATAACACTGCAGTGCGATATACCTACATCATTATGAAACTGCAGTGCAATATACCTTCAGCATTATAACACTGCAGAGCGATATACCTACATCGTTAAAACACTGCAGTGCGATATATCTTCAGCATTATAACACTGCAGAGCGATATACCTACAGCATTATAACACTGCAGTGCGATATATCTTCAGCATTATAACACTGAAGTGCGATATATCTACATCATTATAAAACTGCAGTGCGATTTACCTACAGCATTATAACAATGCAGTGCGATATACCTACATCATTATAACTCTGCAGTGCGATATATCTTCAGCATTATAACACTGCAGAGTGACATACCTACAGCATTATAACACTGCATTGCGATTTAACTACAGCACTATAACACTGCAGTGCGATATATCTACATCATTATAACACTGCAGTGCGACATACCTACATCATTATAACACTGCAGTGCGATATACCTACATCATTATGACACTGCAGTGCGATATACCTACATCATTATGACACTGCAGTGCGATATACCTACAGCATTATAAAACTGCAGTGCGATATACCTACATCATTATGACACTGCAGTGCGATATACCTACATCATTATAACACTGCAGAGCGATATACCTACATCATTATAACACTGCATTGCGATACACCTACATCATTATAACACTGCAGTGCGATATACCTACATCATTATAACACTGCAGAGCGATATACCTACATCATTATAACACTGCATTGCGATATACCTACATCATTATAACACTGCAGTGCGATATATCTACAGCATTATGACACTGCAGTGCGATATACCTACATCATTATAACACTGCAGTGCGATATACCTACATCATTATGACACTGCAGTGCGATACACCTACATCATTATAACACTGCAGTGCGATATACCTACATCATTATAACACTGCAGTGCGATATACCTACATCATTATGACACTGCAGTGCGATATACCTACATCATTATAACACTGCAGTGCGATATACCTACAGCATTATAACACTGCAGTGCGATATACCTACAGCATTATAACACTGAAGTGCGATATATCTACAGCATTATGACACTGCAGAGCGATATACCTACATCATTATAACACTGCAGTGCGATATACCTACATCATTATTACACTGCAGTGCGATATACCTACATCATTATAACACTGCAGTGCGATATACCTACAGCATTATAACACTGCAGTGCGATATACCTACATCATTATAACACTGCAGTGCGATATACCTACATCATTATAACACTGCAGTGCGATATACCTACATCATTATGACACTGCAGTGCGATATACCTACATCATTATAACACTGCAGTGCGAAATACCTACAGCATTATGAAACGGCAGTGAGATATACCTACATCATTATAACACTGCAGTGCGATACACCTACATCATTATAACACTGCAGTGCGATATACCTACATCATTATAACACTGCAGTGCGATATATCTTCAGCATTATAACACTGCAGAGCTATTTACCTCTAGCATTATAACACTGCAGTGCGATATATCTACTGCAGTGCGATATATCTACAGCATTATAAAACTGCAGTGCGATGTACCTTCATCATAATAACACTACAGTGCGATATACCTATAGCATTATAAAACTGCAGTGCGATATATCTTCAGCATTATAACACTGCAGAGCGATATACCTACAGCATTATAACACTGCAGTGCGATATATCTTCAGCATTATAACATTGCAGTGCGATATACCTACAGCATTATAACACTGCAGTGCGATATATCTTCAGCATTATAAAACTGCAGTGCGATATATCTTCAGCATTATAACACTGCAGAGCGATATACCTACAGCATTATAACAATGCAGTGCAATATACCTATAGCATTATAACACTGCAGTGCGATATTTCTTCAGCATTATAACACTGCAGAGCGATATACCTTCAACATCATAACACTGCAGCATTTCGACCAGATCCAGGTAGCAGTCTAGTTCAAAAGTGACATACTTTTTGTGTTATGTTTTTAGCAGATTGTTGTATTTGGATTTCGTTGTCGACATCATTATTGTTACGATACCACCACGTATGGGTACACGGAAGCAGAAAGCCATTCGACGGGAGAGTGTGAAATCCCAAAACGCCTGAAACACGACAAACGGTGGAGTTTCAACGATCGTTCACAACCATCTTTGCAGGATCGTCCTTCACAGGTGGTGTTTTTGAAAGTTACTATAATAGAAGCTGTGTCTGTGTGGCAATATTAGTTGTGTCCGTGCTACAAAAGTAGCTGTCTTGTGGATGAGATGCTGGAAGTGCTGTATGGGTGAGATGCTGGAAGTGCTGTATGGGTGAGATGCTTGAAGTGCTGTCTGAGTGAGATGCTGGAAGTGCTGTATGGGTGAGATGTTGGAGGTGCTGTATGGGTGAGGTACTGGAAGTGCTGTATGGGTGAGATGTTGGAAGTGCTGCATGAGTGAGGTGTTGGAAGTGCTGTATGGGTGAGGTGCTAGAAGTACTGTCTGAGTGAGATGTTGGAAGTGCTGTATGGGTGAGGTGCTGGAAGTGCTGTCTGAGTGAGGTGCTGGAAGTGCTGTCTGAGTGAGGTGCTGGAAGTGCTGTCTGAGTGAGGTGCTGGAAGTGCTGTCTGAGTGAGGTGCTGGAAGTGCTGTCTGAGTGAGGTGCTGGAAGTGCTGTATGGGTGAGGTGCTGGAAGTGCTGTATGGGTGAGATGCTGGAAGTGCTGTATGGGTGAGATGCTGGAAGTGCTGTATGGGTGAGATGCTGGAAGTGAGGTATGGGTGAGATGCTGGAAGTGCTGTATGGGTGAGATGCTGGAAGTGCTGTCTGAGTGAGATGCTGGAAGTGCTGTATGGGTGAGGTGCTGGAAGTGCTATGGGTGAGATCCTGTAAGTACTGTATGGGTGAGATGCTAGAAGTGAGGTATGGGTGAGATGCTGGAAGTGCTGCATGAGTGAGATGCTGGAAGTGCTGTATGGGTGAGGTGCTGGAAGTGCTGTATGGGTGAGGTGCTGGAAGTGCTGTATGGGTGAGATGCTCGAAGTGCTGTATGGGTGAGGTGCTGGAAGTGCTGTATGGGTGAGATGTTGGAAGTGCTGTCTGAGTGAGATGCTGGAAGTGCTGTATGGGTGAGATGCTGGAAGTGCTGTATGAGTGAGATGCTGTAAGTGATGTATGGGTGAGATGCTGGAAGTGCTGTATGGATGAGATGCTGGAAGTGCTGTATGGGTGAGATGCTGGAAGTGCTGTCTGAGTGAGATGCTGGAAGTGCTGTATGGGTGAGATGTTGGAGGTGCTGTAAGGGTGAGGTGCTGAAGTGCTGCATGGGTGAGATGTTGGAAGTGCTGCATGAGTGAGGTGTTGGATGTGCTGTATGGGTGAGGTGCTAGAAGTTCTGTATGGGTGAGATGCTGGAAGTGCTGTATGGGTGAGATTCTGGAAGTGCTGTATGGGTGAGATGCTGGAAGTGCTGTATGGGTTAGGTGCTGGAAGTGCTGTATGGGTGAGATGCTGGAAGTGCTGTATGGGTGAGGTGCTGGAAGTGCTGTATGGGTGAGATGCTGGAAGTGCTGTATGGGTGAGATGCTGGAAGTGCTGTATGGGTGAGATGATGGAAGTGAGGTATGGGTGAGATGCTGGAAGTGCTGTATGGGTGAGATGCTGGAAGTGCTGTATGGGTGAGATGCTGGAAGTGCTGTATGGGTGAGGTGCTGGAAGTGCTGTATGGGTGAGATGTTGGAAGTGCTGTCTGAGTGAGATGCTTGAAGTGCTGTATGGGTGAGGTGCTGGAAGTGCTATGGGTGAGATCCTGTAAGTACTGTATGGGTGAGATGCTGGAAGTGATGTATGGGTGAGATGCTGGAAGTGCTGCATGAGTGAGATGCTGGAAGTGCTGTATGGGTGAGATGCTGGAAGTGCTGTATGGGTGAGATGCTGGAAGTGCTGTATGGGTGAGGTGCTGGAAGTGCTGTATGGGTGAGATGTTGGAAGTGCTGTCTGAGTGAGATGCTGGAAGTGCTGTATGGGTGAGATGCTGGAAGTGCTGCATGAGTGAGATGCTGGAAGTGCTGTATGGGTGAGATGCTGGAAGTGCTGTATGGGTGAGATGCTGGAAGTGCTGTATGGGTGAGATGCTGGAAGTGCTGTATGGGTGAGGTGCTGGAAGTGCTGTATGGGTGAGATGTTGGAAGTGCTGTCTGAGTGAGATGCTGGAAGTTCTGTATGGGTGAGGTGCTGGAAGTGCTATGGGTGAGATCCTGTAAGTACTGTATGGGTGAGATGCTGGAAGTGAGGTATGGGTGAGATGCTGGAAGTGATGTATGGGTGAGATGCTGGAAGTGCTGCATGAGTGAGATGCTGGAAGGGCTGTATGGGTGAGGTGCTGGAAGTGCTGTATGGGTGAGGTGCTGGAAGTGCTGTATGGGTGAGATGATGGAAATACTGTATGGGTGAGATGATGGAAGTGCTGTCTGAGTGAGATGCTGGAAGTGCTGTATGTGTGAGATGCTGGAAGTGCTGTATGGATAAGATGCTGGAAGTGCTGTATGGGTGAGATGCTGGAAGTGCTGTCTGAGTGAGATGCTGGAAGTGCTGTATGGGTGAGGTGCTGGAAGTGCTGTATGGGTGAGGTGCTGGAAGTGCTGTATGGGTGAGGTGCTGGAAGTGCTGTATGGGTGAGATGTTGGAGGTGCTGTATGGGTGAGGTGCTGGAAGTGCTGTCTGAGTGAGATGTTGGAAGTGCTGTATGGGTGAGGTGCTGGAAGTGCTGTATGGGTGAGATGTTGGAGGAGCTGTATGGGTGAGGTGCTGGAAGTGCTGTATGGGTGAGGTGTTGGAAGTGCTGTATGGGTGAGATGCTGGAAGTGCTGTCTGAGTGAGATGCTGGAAGTGCTGTATGGGTGAGATGTTGGAAGTGCTGCATGAGTGAGGTGTTGGAAGTGCTGTATGGGTGAGGCACTAGAAGTACTGTAAGGGTGAGATGCTCGAAGTGCTGTATGGGTGAGATGCTGGAAGTGCTGTATGGGTGAGATGCTGGAAGTGCTGTCTGGGTGAGATTCTGGAAGTGAGGTATGGGTGAGGTGCTGGAAGTGCTGTATGGGCGAGATGCTGGAAGTGCTGTATGGGTGAGGTGCTGGAAGTGCTGTATGGGTGAGATGCTGGAAGTGCTGTATGGGTGAGATGCTGGAAGTGCTGTATGGGTGATATGCTGGAAGTGTGGTATGGGTGAGATGCTGGAAGTGCTGTATGGGTGAGATGCTGGAAGTGCTGTATGGGTGAGATGCTGGAAGTGCTGTTTGGGTGAGATGCTGGAAGTGCTGTATGGGTGAGGTGCTGGAAGTGCTGTATGGGTGAGATGTTGGAAGTGCTGTCTGAGTGAGATGCTGGAAGTGCTGTATGGGTGAGGTGCTGGAAGTGCTATGGGTGAGATCCTGTAAGTACTGTATGGGTGAGATGCTGGAAGTGAGGTATGGGTGAGATGCTGGAAGTGATGTATGGGTGAGATGCTGGAAGTGCTGCATGAGTGAGATGCTGGAAGTGCTGTATGGGTGAGATGCTGGAAGTGCTGTATGGGTGAGGTGCTGGAAGTGCTGTATGGGTGAGATGTTGGAGGTGCTGTATGGGTGAGGTGCTGGAAGTGCTGTCTGAGTGAGATGTTGGAAGTGCTGTATGGGTGAGGTGCTGGAAGTGCTGTATGGGTGAGATGTTGGAGGTGCTGTATGGGTGAGGTGCTGGAAGTGCTGTATGGGTGAGATGTTGGAAGTGCTGTATGGGTGAGATGCTGGAAGTGCTGTCTGAGTGAGATGCTGGAAGTGGTGTATGGGTGAGATGTTGGAGGTGCTGTATGGGTGAGGTGCTGGAAGTGCTGCATGGGTGAGATGTTGGAAGTGCTGCATGAGTGAGGTGTTGGAAGTGCTGTATGGGTGAGGTACTAGAAGTACTGTAAGGGTGAGATGCTGGAAGTGCTGTATGGGTGAGATTCTGGAAGTGCTGTATGGGTGAGATGCTGGAAGTGCTGTATGGGTGAGATGCTGGAAGTGAGGTATGGCTGAGGTGCTGGAAGTGCTGTATGGGCGAGATGCTGGAAGTGCTGTATGGGTGAGGTGCTGGAAGTGCTGTATGGGTGAGATGCTGGAAGTGCTGTATGGGTGAGATGCTGGAAGTGCTGTATGGGTGATATGCTGGAAGTGAGGTATGGGTGAGATGCTGGAAGTGCTGTATGGGTGAGATGCTGGAAGTGCTGTATGGGTGAGATGCTGGAAGTGCTGTATGGGTGAGATGCTGGAAGTGCTGTATGGGTGAGGTGCTGGAAGTGCTGTATGGGTGAGATGTTGGAAGTGCTGTCTGAGTGAGATGCTGGAAGTGCTGTATGGGTGAGGTGCTAGAAGTGCTATGGGTGAGATCCTGTAAGTACTGTATGGGTGAGATGCTGGAAGTGAGGTATGGGTGAGATGCTGGAAGTGATGTATGGGTGAGATGCTGGAAGTGCTGCATGAGTGAGATGCTGGAAGGGCTGTATGGGTGAGATGCTGGAAGTGCTGTATGGGTGAGGTGCTGGAAGTGCTGTCTGGGTGAGATGATGGAAACACTGTATGGGTGAGATGCTGGAAGTGCTGTCTGAGTGAGATGCTGGAAGTGCTGTATGTGTGAGATGCTGGAAGTGCTGTATGGATAAGATGCTGGAAGTGCTGTATGGGTGAGATGCTGGAAGTGCTGTCTGAGTGAGATGCTGGAAGTGCTGTATGGGTGAGGTGCTGGAAGTGCTGTATGGGTGAGGTGCTGGAAGTGCTGTATGGGTGAGATGTTGGAGGTGCTGTATGGGTGAGGTGCTGGAAGTGCTGTCTGAGTGAGATGTTGGAAGTGCTGTATGGGTGAGGTGCTGGAAGTGCTGTATGGGTGAGATGTTGGAGGTGCTGTATGGGTGAGGTGCTGGAAGTGCTGTATGGGTGAGATGTTGGAAGTGCTGTATGGGTGAGATGCTGGAAGTGCTGTCTGAGTGAGATGCTGGAAGTGGTGTATGGGTGAGATGTTGGAGGTGCTGTATGGGTGAGGTGCTGGAAGTGCTGCATGGGTGAGATGTTGGAAGTGCTGCATGAGTGAGGTGTTGGAAGTGCTGTATGGGTGAGGTACTAGAAGTACTGTAAGGGTGAGATGCTCGACGTGCTGTATGGGTGAGATTCTGGAAGTGCTGTATGGGTGAGATGCTGGAAGTGCTGTCTGGGTGAGATTCTGGAAGTGAGGTATGGGTGAGATGCTGGAAGTGCTGTCTGAGTGAGATGCTGGAAGTGCTGTATGGGTGAGATGCTGGAAGTGCTGTATGGGTGAGGTTCTGGAAGTGCTGTATGTGTGAGATGCTGGAAATGCTGTATGGGTGAGATGCTGGAAGTGCTGTCTGAGTGAGATGCTGGAAGTGATGTATGTGTGAGATGCTGGAAGTGCTGTCTGAGTGAGGTGCTGGAAGTGCTGTATGAGTGAGATACTGGAAGTGTTGTATAGGTGAGATGTTGGAAGTTCTGTATGGGTGAGATGCTGGAAGTACTGTATGGATGAGGTGCTGGTAGTACTGTATATGGATGAGGTGCTGAGAGTGTTGTATGGTTGTATGAGGCGGTGGGTGAGGCGGTGATAGTGGTGTATGGGTCAGGTGCTGCTAGTGCTATTCATATCAGGTGCTGCTTGTGTTGTACGAATGAGGAGCTACGTGTGTGAGGTGCTGGTAGTGCTGTATGGGTGAGGTGCTGAAAGGCTTGCATAAATGAGGAGCTACGTGTGTGCGGCGCTGGTATTTCTGCTTGGATGCGGTGCTGGTATCGCTGCATGGATGCGGCGTTGGTAGTGTTGTATGGGTGTGGTGCTGTTAGTGCTACATGGGTGAAATGCTGGTAGTGCTATATGGGACAAATGCTGGTAGTGCTGTATAGGTGAAACTATGTATGGGTGAGGCGCTGGTAGTGCTGTATGGGTGTGGCGCTTTTGGTGGTGTATGTGTGAGTCGTTGGTAGTGGTGTATGAGTGAGGTGCTGTAAGTGTTGTATGGGCGTGGTACCAGTAGTGCTTTCCAAACGTGGTAGTGCTGTATGGGCGTGGTAGTGCTTAAAGGGTGAGGCGCTGTTAGTGGTGTTTCGCGTGGCCCTGATATAACTGGTAGAGCACTCATAGTCCCTGAACCAAGTTATGTTCCCGACTGCCCTAAATGAAACAAGTCAAGAAATCCCCAGGTTCTGAATCTCTGGTCTCCCTGGGGCACCTTCTCAACTTACGTGGCTTTGTTTGTAACTGACATATAACCAGAGACTAAGCGTTCGTCTAGTGAAGCATGGAAGAGACACATTTAATGTGTTGGTAGTTCATTGTTGTATGTGTAGACGTCCGTACTCTCAGTATATAGAATACACGTGCTGTGACTGTTATCCCTCAGAAACGGCGTGGCGTCTTCATGTATATTGCAACCAAACACCAAAATCAACAGATGAGTAGTCCGCTTCACTCCATATTATTAGCATGCGCCTTTAGAGGTTATGTTGTCTTGGTTTAGTCTCTAATCGCTAAAACATCGATGGTTGGGAAAGTTCAGACGGTGTTTACTTCACCGATCATTTTAATGTTCCTGACAAGGGCTTCATCGAACAACTTTACAATCGTGACCAATTGTTTGATGATTGTCGACCATTAAACCTATTTCTAGACTTTACTTGGGTCGTACCACTAGCCATCACTTATTGACGTTTGAACTGTGCACACTTCATTGTACACAATTGAAAACGGGTCACTGGGAAATGTGTGTGTGTGTATCCCACAAACTCGCAATTAGGCGCTTCCTGAGCGAGTTCTATCGACAGTGCAAGGAGTACTACTAACCGATGCCACTGCATAGACCAAATATATATTAGATAGTTTTTTCACTTCCTAGTTTTCTACTGGAATTCTGTTCTAATTTACGTTATCAAAGTATGCCAACAGGTGACTATAACCTGTTATATCTCACCACACAAACCTATAAAACCAACCAGTATTGTTTCCAAATATACTGCAAACGCCAGGCATTATACGGCGCCTCTTTTGGTTCACAATGCCTTCTCCATGTGTTCACTGCTGGAGACACAGTTTTTTCTTATAGAAAATCACTTGAAATGTGCTTTCTTCTAGGATCATCATATATGAACACAGGAATTTAAAATGAATGTCATCTTCAGTAGTTAAAGTGCATAATGGACAAATTGTTATATTGAAATATAATAGACCTAGTCGGAGCTGTGTTTGATATATATATTGTAAATTCCTGTGTTCATTTATCTGTTATTTATGGATCATACCTTGAACTATTTCCGAGTGTCGAATGTCACTCTTGATTGAACACAAGAGAGTTCTCGGAAACGTTAAATTAAAGGAGTTACATGATCTACTGCCTGATTTAACCAGTCAGATCCAACAGTAATCCTAATATAATCTTAGAGGTCATTACTACGTCAGGGTAAGACTCAATGTTCAATAAATTCGGACACATGACTCGGGGAGCGTGTCATTTACATCAAATTCAAACTTACTATTATTCAGTACACATCAGTATAGATGTCTAGCCAGCATCTGAAGGGATGTTTGTTAATCCAGGTACAGTCCATGCAGGTAGCAAAGGCACTGTAACCCTCCCTGCAATGGTGATTTACCTTCACTTGCTTGTGCTTTATAACCCAATTTTTATAATGTATTGTCTTAGTTTGAAATCCAGTATTAAAGAGAGATGAGATGCTAGTTTTAGTTCTTGATACTGTGATATTCTGGTAGGTTTTACTGTCATTTTTTACATTATGTTATAATTTACATGTATTTATGGTGAATTTAGTCACGATATGGCTGACATATTGCCGACGTGACACAGACTATTTTACATCAAGGCTTTATATTTATCGTTGTCATGAGCGTTATTATCAAACCTTGGATCTGACTGAACGAACTCATTGAGGACCATTCCCAGAGATCCCACTACTTGTGAACAGGTCAGATCTTACATCCAGCTAATAAGTCAAAGTGGAGGAGTGTGAAGGTGGGGGATCTTGTGATCAGAGTCAAATCGGTAACTGACGATTTCCATGACGTTGATTAAACGGAAATGGTTGGTACTATTAGGATTTTGGACAGCTCGTGCGAAATCGAAAGCATTGTGGATGGCCAGTGGGACTTTCCGGGCAGCAGTGACCGATTGAGACGCGGTGATGGTCAGGGGTGAACGATCTGTCTACTCCCCTAACTGGTGACCCTTAACCGCTATATTCACCTGGATCAATCAAGATCGCAGCGTGCCGTTGGTTTGAGAGAGTGGGACGGGCCTAAGTGTTACACCACGTTTATCCACATCCAAGTCATCTCACAGCATTGTCTTTGCTTTTTGCTTTTACCAGTTTTTCACCTAATCTTCTTAACTTACAGCTTGGAATTACCGTTATATAGTTACGTGTTTGTATTTTCTGAATTTTGATCACCATACCCATGTATGGGTATACTCACATGTTTCATCGAAGAGGCAAACGTCAGCGATCTGCCTCACGTTGTCATACCCAATAGTGGTACATGTATATAGACACCTCTCTCTATCTCTCACCCTCTCAGGTGAGACCAGACATCTCACCAAGCTGCCAAACATTGTCATCCAAGGACTCTCCGCGCCCAAAGTTGGTTAACTTCAACGTATATGCACGGGATCATACACCAACCCATTAAATGCTATACAATTGAAGAAGAGAGCAATTTATTTTCACCATCATCGAAAAATAATTTCAAAATTAATCAAGCCGACTCACTTACTATGTCAGGTGCGTGTAAACATGACCTCCCAAGCCTCGACCTAGTGGGTTTATTTTCCATTACCTACGGCCCGTCACTCCAGTTGTGTCACGCCCCGGGGCGACCTACAGCACGTATACCACCACTGAACAATTACTGATCGATTGCAATGCACAATCGCTACTGGCATCCGACTCTGCTGAAACCGTGCTAAAATACACATGGTCTACATGGAGATGAGATTAGTGTCAGATTGACATCTACATGTGATATACCGTCACGTTACAGCGTCTGGAACCATCTGTGCTCAGCGTCAGGTGGCCCCGGTATTAGTTGTATTATTGACCTATGAACCACTATGACCCTATTTGTCTTTTTCATGAAAAAACACCTGGCAGCACTGTATGTTTGTGGCAAAGCTAATCCGGCAATATGTCACCGCGTGTTCTCGCGTTCCAAAAATGCTAAAAAGCGGTATTGGTCTTTCTGCACTTGAACTTTTCCAGCCTATATTATCAAACCATGCTGGGAAAAATACTGACATATCAAATCAGACTTCAGAGTCCGCAAACACTGCTGAAAATAACTGTCATTGAGCAATGAGAGGACGTGGAATGATGTCGTGTGTTGTGGTGCTTCTAGCAGCAGGGAGGCCGTGGCAACGCCGAAAATGTGGCCACAAAATGTAGCATTTATTACAAATAGCAGCATTTCATGAATTATAGATAGCGCTCGTCAAGTGTGATTACTGGTGTGTGTTGAGAACCGTGTGGCGACAACTGTGATGGAGACGGCAGCTGCGGACACTGACTGGAAATGTGATGTAACAAAACTTCCCTTTACATTTAGATGTCTTTGCACACATCGTAGCAGTACCTGTTATATGGTAAACGAATGTTGTGAAACGCCGCTGTTCTGTGACATCGGCCTAATTAGCTGATTAGGATGGTATCATGAGAACACTGACACGTGATGTCCTTGTAGTCAGCCGGCACCAGTTAGTGGGGTTTGTGAAGACTGTGCAGTTTGTTATACAATCAAGGCGAAAAGGTCTCCGAACCATACAATGTCACCCGCTCACAAACATTTACCGACATGCAAGGTCAAGGCTAAAAGGTTCCCTGATTCAAAGGTAGAGATGCTACACAACTGTACATGCTTATGTGAGACCTTGTCGTAGACTTAACACTGGAGTATTTCACTCTTCCATTGTGCACCACAATCAGCAATATGACACCTAACCCGTACCCGTCACTTCGAAGATTTGGACGAGTAGAATAATTTGGTTACTCGAAGTTATCTTCCCCAGACAGACCTACATCAGTAACTTTCCCCGGAAAAACAAGGTCGTCAGCGTGTAGCTTAAAGAAAATTAAGCAGTTACAACTTCAGCGGACGTTGAAATATCTGAACTTTGTATGTATGGTTGTCAGTGAATATCTGTTCAGGAGTTGAACCGGTCGCAAGCAACCCGCGCGACTGGGGACTTGCTGGGTCGAGTAGTCATGCTCGGTGAACTGACTGGATGGTAGGCAAAGAGTGTGGATCGTTGCATACCATCAGTTGATGCAGGGCGCCATTATGCAACTGGAAGAATCTGTTAAACAACAAACAAAACATTGATAATCGCAACGGAAGTAGTACATCAAGTGCTTGTTTACAGTGAACTCCCTGTAACTACACGACAGACCACCACGAAGAATCATTTTAGGATGTTCATTCGTACTATACCTGTATTTAGTTTACAGAGGTATCCTGTTAATTTCCCAATGTTATTCAAAGTTAGTATATTTGCAATTATATTTCCACACAGTTCAGAAAAACCACAGTTAATTTTCCCTCTCATGTTTTCCTTTTTAAAAAGAAGAGAATGGTATTCTTTCATTTTGTTCCCATGAATAACTCTTTTGTCAGTGCTCCCCTGGCAACTGAGACAAGAGAGCCCCAGGACTACATGCAGTAATACAAGTAGACGTCATACCATATGTTCCACAGGCATCAGTTACCACGAGTTACTCAGAAATCCGTTCTGCTGGACGAATGTTGTTTCATTTGTCAACACGTTCAGGACATCGGGTGAAGTGTGATTGTGTTGTCTGTGTCCTTGCCGAGCCCAATCAGGACGTCTCCAAAAGTGATTCAAACAGTACTTTCAACCGATGTCAACAACACCACACAGACAAAATATATTACCTTCCATTGGAAATTGCAAAGCATATTAACACATCCCCTTAAAGTCGGTTAACATGAAGAGTCTTTAAAAGTCAACAACCAGGGACGCCTGTCTCTGCGTGGGTGAGATCAAACATGTCACGTGAGCAGATGATTGACATTTTGACAGCTAGCTGTCACCCTGCATGTCACAATTATATTAATACTCTTTGGCATCTAATGAAATGATTCAATTTACTGGCAATCGTTGGTTGGTGTTCTGGTGCAGGCATGCTCCATCGAGGCCAGATGGGATATAACAAACTGATTCTTTCTGGGTTTTTTAAATACCATTGATGCAAAGCAAACTCACCAGACATACGGTATGTATAGGCTCACTGGTTGTTAAACACACCCTTGGTTATATATTGTCTTTGAACTTATTTTCAAAACATTATTTCGGTATATTGTCTGTTGGAATAAGACAGAATGGAGCACAGATTGTATTTGCAGACTTACGTCACACCTGAGCTTTCCACAAAGAAATTAAGCTGTCATTCAGTGATATACGAGAAATTCCGTCAAATCATTCCAGTCGCACCTTCTCTTGACTGTTCGGTGTTATCGTAGATTCTGTTTCATCAGCAAGACACACGTTATGCACACGCCTTACTTGATGTTATTCAGTTAATCCCGTTAATCCACCCGAAACCGCAGAAAAAACAAATGCCTGGATTAAAGAATCGTGGATACGATGTTATGTGGCAACAAAAACTTTACTGAGATAACCACAACATGCTGTCAGGAAGGCGGGACTTCAGGATTGACGGGGTTTACGACACCGTACAGAACACTTGAGATGAGGAAAACAGGAAGCGGATTCACCTCTGACGGCATACTGCTGTTGCTTGGCTGGTGATCTGTGATTGATAATCGATTATTACTGATGATGATTACTGCGCCAAATTTGTTTGCTTACAAAGAAACAGCAGTGCTTCGGTTGGCCTGAAAAGTGAGACAGAAGGCTTTCTGTTTGCTGCATAGTACCAGACACTTCCCAGTCGACAATGACTGGCTTCGCAGCTAAACGTAAATATCAATTTGAAGAATAAAAGAAATAAGAAAGTATGCAACAAATGTAATGAGACTGACGAACACCTTATTAGTGTCAGAATCACGTAAGAGTAGTTCCTTCCCTTTGCTACCGTCTTCACTATGTTTATTGTCTTGGCCTAGAGGTCCTTCCACGGTACGATCCAGGACATGTAGAGGACGTCACCCAGTCAACCATAAACACCACCACCATTCTGTGACTATCCGGGTTAGAAATGGCTTTTACAACCTACGCTTGTTGAAAGACGCAGTTAACGGGATCGGGTGGTCAGGCTCGCTGACTTTGCTGACACATGCCATCGTATAACCAGTGTGTTGATCGATGTTCATGCTGTCTTCATTGTCTGGTCCAGACACAACTATTCACAGACCACTGCCATTTTACTGGAATATTGTTGAACGAGGCGTCAAACAACAAGCAAACAGCTACTTTTTTAACCGCCACCACCATCTCTCTAATACTAATCATTTGCTTATGTTCATATAAAACACGCCACATACTCATGAGTCAACGTATATCCTTCATTCAGCTGAGCTGCCCCATATGGATCATTTCTCATATAGTTTTTTCCATCATACACGCTTTCAGATTAGGCAAAACACGCTCGCGTGCGCAGTGGCCACAAGTCATCGGATCCAAGTATTGGCTTCGGCCAACCTCATGAGCTGTAATCGAACAAACATTTCACCTTGAGACCAAAACTACTTTGTCCATCCACGTTCTCCACTGGAGTTTCAGCTGACTACAACATCTCTAGGCCGCAATCAGTTAATGAAGTGTCCCATCTGGTTGTATCAACACCATCTAACAAAGATAGCTCCAGGGTGTTACATCCGGTGCTGTCAACAAATGGTCAGATTGGTTAGTGCTCTATATTGTTCAGGTGACCGGTTTCAGGGGGTCACATCAACGAACTGTGTATAACAAGTGGTCTCTGTTGTCTGAGTATTGAAGTGAAAATGATGGTGTCCAGTTAGTCTTGCTCCAAATCTCTACTGAGCTAAGCTCATGCATGAGTAGTACGCCTGCCCTTTCAAGCGGCAAGTCTAGATAAGCGGACTGGACAGGACGCCAATCTGATGTTCATAATTTTTAAAGAAATACCTATTTATGCTATTAATTATTAACCTAGAGATTTGTGCAGGTCTAGTCTGCAGCCATCGTCCGTGAGAGAGGACGGATATTATTTGTAGTTTCCATGGCGTAGATGCTCGCTACCACAGACCCTGATACACAAATCATCTAGTTTGGGGTGAATTGAGGATTCAGTGGTTGCTGACATTTTGTAGAGGGACGCAATTGAGTATGCAAGGAAGAGGCCAAGAGCACAACCATGTATTCTATCATGCAAATTGATAGAAACTGATAGAAACTGATAGAAACTGACAGTCTCCTGTCCCAGGCTCATGACAACCTGTCATAACATTTCTAACCAAACATTCTTTCTAGCCATCTCCCTCCCGACACATCTCTCCAACATTTCTAACCAAACATTCTTTCTAGCCATCTCCCTCCCGACACATCTCTCCAACATTTCTAACCAAACATTCTTTCTAGCCATCTCCCTCCCGACACATCTCTCCAACATTTCTAACCAAACATTCTTTCTAGCCATCTCCCTCCCGACACATCTCTCCAACATTTCTAACCAAACATTCTTTCTAGCCATCTCCCTCCCGACACATCTCTCCAACATTTCTAACCAAACATTCTTTCTAGCCATCTCCCTCCCGACACATCTCTCCAACATTTCTAACCAAACATTCTTTCTAGCCATCTCCCTCCCGACACATCTCTCCAACATTTCTAACCAAACATTCTTTCTAGCCATCTCCCTCCCGACACATCTCTCCAACATTTCTAACTTCACATCTCCAAACTCTATCTACATCTTCCCTCTACACTGACCCCATCAGCACTTCTCATCTGTGTTCTATTCTTTACACTGGCAATAAAACATGAATCATTGACACAGCCTTTGCTCCTGCAAGAAAGCGAGACTGGGGCAATAAAAGATTGGCCAATTCACTTAGAAACCTGCGGTAACTGAATTGCAAGCACGGACACAGCCAGGCATCATCCGTCCAGAACTCATGCCAGACGCCGGGCTACAAAAATGATCGTCTAAGCATGTAAACCGCACATACACCACACTAAAAACACAGCACTTGGACCATACAATTTGCTCTGACTGCAACCAGGCCGTATAACACCCCCACAATACAATCAGTTGAACTGGATAATTGTCCCTTGCTGTCAGGGCTCTTGCACGAGACCAGCAATATATACGACATCTTGCTTGAACTGTGATTAACCCTCGTCCCACACGTCTCCGAACCTGTCTTAAACTACACTCCGTGGATCGGTTGTCAGGAAGGTATTATTTCAGATCTGTATTTAGGAACGGGATGCCACCTCTCCGGACAGCCTGCAGTCTCACAACAGGTTCCACTCCCCACGTGGGTATATTGATTAGAGCCCATCCATTATGACCCTGTGCCCTAGCGCACCAGCGGCAATCAGTCTGGAAAGTCAAATCAATGGCGTCAACCGCCAGTGTTTGGGATGGTGTGTGTGTGTGTGTGTGTGTGTGTGTGTGTGTGTGTGTGTGTGTGTGTGTGTGTGTGTGTGTGTGTGTGTGTGTGTGTGTGTGTGTGTGTGTGTGTGTGTGTGTGTGTGTGTGTGTGTGTGTGTGTGTGTGTGGGTGGGTGGGTGGGTGGGTGGGTGTGTGTGGGTGTGTGTGTGTGGGTGTGTGGGTGTCTGCGCGCGTGTGTGTGTGAGAGAGAGGTTTCTTACACAGGAACCTATAAGAGTGTACCACGTCACGTTACTCAGGTCTTCTCAGTCGCCCCCATCACTGTGTCTTTCAAACAGTATCTTATATTATTAATTCTGTATATATTAGAAATTGCGTGTATATCTAAAATTTTTCACAACGTCATTCACATTAAATAGAGCCTATCTTGGCTAGAGGAGTACGAAGTACGTCCCACCAGGGTCATCAAGACGAACAAGGTCTACCGCCGTCATGCAGACTAACGTCTTTTCATCGAGGTCGTGCAGACTAACGTCTTCTCACAGAGTCGTGCAGACTGACTTCTTCTCTCCAGAGTCGTACAGACTTACTTTTTCTCTCTTCTCACTGGGGTCGTACAGACTAAGTTCTTCTCACAGGGGTTGTGTACACCAGCATCTTCTCACCAGGGTCATACAGGCTAACTTCTTCTCACAGAGATCGTGCAAACTAACATCTTCTCAACAGAGTCGTACAGACTAACCTCTTCTCCCCGGGGTCATGTAGAACAACTTCGTCTCACCAGAGTCGTACGTACAGACTAACCTCTTCTTACTGGAGTCGTACAGACTAACTTCTTCTCACAGGGGTCTTGTACACCAGCATCTTCTCACAAGGGTCATACAGGCTACTTTCTTCTCACAGGGATCGTACAAACTTACTTCACCTCACTGGAGGCGTTCAGACTACCTTCTTTTCACTGGGGTCGTGCAAACTAATTTCTTCTCACCGGTTTCATTAAGACTACGTCTCATTGGGTACAAGCAGACTAACAACGCATCACCTGTGTCAGTTATGGCTACTGAATAATACTAACCCCGACATGGATACAGATGAGGGCTCACCATTGCGGAATGGGTCATAATTCTTCAGAATCCGTGAAGACATGGTAAAAACCGACCGAAGCCATATGCATCGCGGCTTCCATCTGTTGTGATGCTTTTTTTCAGAAACATTCTGGATGTGGATGCAAAGGAGACAATGTACATCTCTCACCATAAGTTCTGACAAGTATAAATCGAAAATGACAAAGCTTACACTGAATCTTTTGTGAAGGCCACAGCTTCAAAGGCAAACGCAGTATTAAGGTAACTGAATGATGGACTTATTCCTTTCTAGTCATGCCTGGCCCTTCATCGGGGAACCGGTTCGTGGTAACAGGCCATTGTCCAATTCTGGTGTATAAGCTCGTTGTCTCAATACAAACTAAATCAGAGACACACCAGGTCTTGGCTCCACTAATGTAGATTGTATTCAATATTAGCGATGAAGTGAGCGGTGTATCGCCCGGTCAAGGAAGATAAGTTTCCTGATGACAATACCTGATGATGCCTCTTTATAAAGTTCGGCAGATGACAAAAGGCTGTGTTTGATTACAATGTCACCTGGTACTGATCTGTGATTGTTGATGCCATGTAAAGATGTCTGACGATAATGGATGAAGATGTTTGACGTTGTGTGGTGATGGATACATAAGTAATGTGGTGATGTCTGGATACGATGTCTGATCATTTCTGAAGACATCTGATGATGTCTGTGAGGTCTGATAAAAATGCCCTATGATGTGTGATCATGTCTGACGATAATGACTGGTGGTGCATGATGAGGCCTGATTATAATGTCAGATAAGATGATGACCGATGATGATGTCTGTGAGGTCTGATGAAGATGTCTGATGACAATGGTGCCTGAATATGATGTATGTGAGGTCTGATGATGATGTCTGACGATATTGGTGCCTGAATATGATGTATGTGAGGTCTGATGAAGATGTCTGACGACAATGGTGCCTGCATATGATGTATGTGAGGTCTGATAAAGATATCTGACCATATTGGTGCCTGAATATGATGTCTGTGAGGTCTGATGAAGATGTCTGACGACAATGGTGCCTGAATACGATGTCTGTGGGGGTCTGACGAAGATGTCTGTGAGGTCTGATAAAGATGTCTGACGACAATGGTGCCTGAATACGATGTCTGTGAAGTCTCATGAACATGTCTGACGACAATGGTGCCTGAATAGGATGTCTGGGAGGTCTGATAAAGATGTCTGACGACAACGGTGCCTGAATAGGATGTATGTGAGGTCTGATGAAGATGTCTGACGACAATGGTGCCTGAATATGATGTATGTGAGGTCTGATGAAGATGTCTGACGATAATAGTGCCTGAATATGATGTCTGTGAGGTCTGATGAAGATGTCTGACGATATTGGTGCCTGAATATGATGTATGTGAGGTCTGATAAAGATGTCTGACGATATTGGTGCCTGAATATGATGTATGTGAGGTCTGATGAAGATGTCTGACGACAGTGGTGCCTGAATATAATGTATGTGAGGTCTGATGAAGATGTTTGACGAAATTGGTGCCTGAATATGATGTATGTGAGGTCTGATGAAGATGTCTGACGATATTGGTGCCTGAATATGATGTCTGGGAGGTCTGATGAAGATGTCTGACGACAATGGTGCCTGCATATGATGTATGTGAGGTCTGATGAAGATGTCTGACGATATTGGTGCCTGAATATGATGTCTGGGAGGTCTGATGAAGATGTCTGACGACAATGGTGCCTGCATATGATGTATGTGAGGTCTGATGAAGATGTCTGACGACAGTGGTGCCTGAATATAATGTATGTGAGGTCTGATGAAGATGTTTGACGATATTGGTGCCTGAATATGATGTATGTGAGGTCTGATGAAGATGTCTGACGATATTGGTGCCTGAATATGATGTATGTGAGGTCTGATGAAGATGTCTGACGATATTGGTGCCTGAATATGATGTCTGTGAGGTCTGATGAACATGTCTGACGACAATGCTTGACAGTGCCTGAATATGATGTCTGTGAGGTCTGATGAAGATATCTGTGAGGTCTGATGAAGATGTCTGACGACAATGGTGCCTGAATATGATGTCTGTGAGGTCTGATGAAGATGTCTGTGAGGTCTGATGAAGATGTCTGACGACAATGGTGCCTGAATATGATGTATGTGAGGTCTGATGAAGATGTCTGACGATAATAGTGCCTGAATATGATGTCTGTGAGGTCTGATGAAGATGTCTGACGATATTGGTGCCTGAATATGATGTATGTGAGGTCTGATAAAGATGTCTGACGATATTGGTGCCTGAATATGATGTATGTGAGGTCTGATGAAGATGTCTGACGACAGTGGTGCCTGAATATAATGTATGTGAGGTCTGATGAAGATGTTTGACGATATTGGTGCCTGAATATGATGTATGTGAGGTCTGATGAAGATGTCTGACGATATTGGTGCCTGAATATGATGTATGTGAGGTCTGATGAAGATGTCTGACGATATTGGTGCCTGAATATGATGTCTGGGAGGTCTGATGAAGATGTCTGACGACAATGGTGCCTGCATATGATGTATGTGAGGTCTGATGAAGATGTCTGACGATATTGGTGCCTGAATATGATGTCTGGGAGGTCTGATGAAGATGTCTGACGACAATGGTGCCTGCATATGATGTATGTGAGGTCTGATGAAGATGTCTGACGACAGTGGTGCCTGAATATAATGTATGTGAGGTCTGATGAAGATGTTTGACGATATTGGTGCCTGAATATGATGTATGTGAGGTCTGATGAAGATGTCTGACGATATTGGTGCCTGAATATGATGTATGTGAGGTCTGATGAAGATGTCTGACGATATTGGTGCCTGAATATGATGTCTGTGAGGTCTGATGAACATGTCTGACGACAATGCTTGACAGTGCCTGAATATGATGTCTGTGAGGTCTGATGAAGATATCTGTGAGGTCTGATGAAGATGTCTGACGACAATGGTGCCTGAATATGATGTCTGTGAGGTCTGATGAAGATGTCTGTGAGGTCTGATAACGATGTCTGACAACAATGGTGCCTGAATATGATGTGAGATGATGTGTGGCGATGGACATGATTTGTGGATTTGTGTAGTGATGTCAAGCGACTGATTCAGTCTCATCATGATATCATTATTTCTGTGATGTCAAATTGGTATTTGTGACGTTGACGTTGTGGCTGAATCTATATGATGTCTTACAACTCATAGGTGAATACATCGACAGTCACTGTCAAAATGAAAATAGAAAAGTAACTAAATGCACAAGAAACAAGAGTTTGACTTCACTTATTAAAAACCTTCAATTATTTTACATTGTTTTTCATTGAAAAAAAAAGTAAATATAAATCGCGGAAATCTTGAGAAATAACTACTGCCAATATATTTTGTTATTTCCTGGCGCACCACCAACAAATGTAATACCTTCCTTTCCTTTCCAAAGGATAAAATTGAAGCCACAAATCATTCATTAAAACGGAACTTGAAATCCTCAGAGACTCTGTTCTCCTCTCTCAATGAATGAAGAGCGAGGTTAGAAGAATCTCGCCGTATCGTTCACTGCACCAAGTAGAGGCTGAATATGTCATTGCAACTCTCTTTTCTGGACAAATTCCAGAACGTTATGTATTCTATCATGCTGCAACCGATCCCCATGACAGACGTGATTAAGGCCACATCCACCCACCCACCTCCCCCTCTCTCCCCACTCCCAATCTGGAGTTGAGTCACTATGTCTGTGAAGGCCAGCCATGGTGGACATGACGCCACTATGGCACGGGCCTGAGTTGTTGGTTATCGATAATTATATTTCATTCCTGCTTTCGTCTGGGATATTATGGCAGCCACATGTCATGGTACAAGTTTGATGGATATCGGTGCAGGTTTATAGGACTAGGTCACGGAGGGGGCATCTGGCATACGGCGGAAGAACTAGTCTCTATGTGTGTATTGATCAGATGCTGAAACTTGGGCAAAGAAAAGTGTTGGTCCTTTGAAGTGATTGCTTGGCTTTGAATCTGTTATAACAGAAGTCAACTGAAATGTGTTACCGTATTGTTGAGAAGTTGAAAACAGTTTTGAGGTTTAGAAAATACATCGGTTCCTTCACACACCAGCGTGTACATCCGTGAACCTTTCCACTTGTACGCCCGTTCATTCATTCAATTTTAAACCCCTTCATTCCTCTGTCGTTCACTCATCAACATGCACATCTGGTCACCAGTCTACGCGTTCATCCCGCCGCCCGCCCACCCACCCACGTGTTTATCTCCTACACTCATCCCTTCAACCACCCACGTCTTCATCTCCTGCACCCATCCCTTCAACCACCCACGTCTTCATCTCCTTCACCCATCCCTTCAACCACCCACGTCTTCATCTCCTTCGCCCATCCCTTCAACCACCCACGTCTTCATCTCCTTCACCCATCCCCTCAACCACCCACGTGTGCCTCCCTTCGTCCACCCAAGTGTGCATCCCATCACCAAGCCAGGCATTCATCCCTTCATCCATCCACGTGTTTATCCTTACAACCATCCACGTGTTTACACCTCCCCCCATCAACGCGTTCATCCCTTAGCCCATCCAGGCATTAATCCCTTTCCCCCATCCACGCGTTCATCCCTTCGCCCATCCATGAGTTCATCCCTTCGCTTATCCGTGTGTTCAGCCCTTCAACTATCCACGTACTCAACCATTCGCAAATCCACTCATTCATCCCTTCGCCCATCCAAGTGGTTATCCCTTCACCCATCCATGAGTTTAATTGTAAAACAATCAACCTTTACATCCCTTTGCTTATTCTTAAATCACTTTGATACAATGTTATTCTATCAGATACATATTTATGCAATACACTATTAAATAAGCTTGTGGCCCATAACCAATTTTCCTAGAATGCCGAGTGTGAACACAGCCATTCAGGCGCACTGCTTATTACATTACAATCAACAGAATGGTAGCATCCTTTAAGTAAATCATGATTTGTTCAAACGTAGAACTCATGAAGTAAGGGGAATATTCGAGAAACAAATCAAATTCAGCCAGGGCTGAACCTGGCGTTTGGCCATCTGTGGAAGCTGTGTGATTAGTCTCGTGGGGGTTGTGGAATGTTCATCCTGGTTTACGGGAATGAAAATCAATTTAATAAAATGGAAAACTTTCTCTTTTCATTTTTTTCTGCGCCCAGTCACGGTTTATTTAACTGTGGACTTATCAGAAAAGAATCTAGTGAGAATTCTTAATGGATTGTTTTGTTCTACAGCCGTTGATAGGAGGTCTTTAGGAGGTAGTTCTGAGAATCAACGTGACAAAATGTTTACAACAGCGGGCCAATTAAAAATTATCCGACAGCAAGAAGAGATTTTAATTTTCCAAAGCAGACGGCATTAGACTTGATGAGATCAGTCTAGATGGGTCCAGAACCCAGGACTGAAACTGACGATGGAAGAGACCGAAGTCCTTGATATTTTCCAATGACTAGCATCATAATTGTATTGTGTATGCTATCACAGTCAATAGACTTGGTCACGGCTGGC
The DNA here is from genome assembly GCF_037392515.1 of Haliotis asinina. Classification (NCBI taxonomy): domain Eukaryota; kingdom Metazoa; phylum Mollusca; class Gastropoda; order Lepetellida; family Haliotidae; genus Haliotis; species Haliotis asinina. Next base: position 3,083,464 of record NC_090287.1, on the reverse strand, counting down.
AGAGGTGACACTCTCACGCGTACCGACTCCACGTCCCCAACATTCTACCCTCAGATGTACCTTCTGTGACTCCACTTCACCAAAATTCTGCTCTCAGACATACCGTCTGTGACTCCATGTCACCAACATTCTACCCTCAGACGTACCGTCTGTGACTTCATGTCTCCAACATTCTACCCTCAGACGTACCGCCCGTGACTCCATGTCCCTAGCATTCTGCTCTCAGACATACCGTCTGTGACTCCATGTCCCCAACATTCTGCTCTCAGACGTACTGACCCTAATTCCATGTCGGCAACATTCTACCATCACACGTACCGATCGTGACTCCATATGAGCAACACTTTATTCAGATTCGAACCAACCGTCCTCTTGCAAGAAGTAACATTTAACCCTCAGACATCCGTCCATGACCTTTTCGCCAACTGTAGAACCGTTCTTAAACCATGTGTTATTGGTAAATGGATTTCAGCAATCTTTACATTGGTATATCACTGCAGGGCACATAAAAGGTTAGCACAAAAAATGTGCATAGCCACCAGATAGTGTCCATAGCCTCCAGAATTGTTCCTTGGGGGAATCAGGATTTCAATATTTTGACAGCTCGAAATATTTTCCCAACAAATTGTGATTGGAATTATATAGCTGTCCGCCACAGTGAACAATGAGTGAAGCCGAAGTACCTCCCTGCGCCATGTTCATGGCCCGAACTGTCCAGTGAGTCAGGTTCATAGTTTCTTCATGTCCTGAGATCTCTGCCTTCATATCATTTCCCTCCGTCCTCTCGTTCAACACTGACAGCGCTACGAATTGATCTCCAACATGTATAGCTTTTCATTTCCACTGTTGTTACGATATTCCCTTCATGAATGAAGCATTTCCTTTTTATATCTGTTTAGATATTTTATGGAAGCAGAACCCAGCCGTGTTGTGTCACGTGCCACCCCATGTCATACTAAATGCGATATCATGCTCTGTTAAGATGGAGACGGGCGGTATCAAGTACTACATCTCCAGGTCATTACGAGATCTATATATCACCCGTTGACGCAAATTCATCTCAACAAGCAATGTGGATCATTTATGGCCAATATATAACTTTTAAATACGGTTCGATTAAAAGCTAATAACTCTGTGAAATACCTGTGTCGTTTTGTGGAGTTATCTTCTCCTAGATACAGACCTTTCAGGGCGTGCGATCAAACATCCATCACCCATTCGCCGACGCCAGGCTTTGATTTCATGACTTTAATCCAATGATCGGACGACTTATTTGATCGCGAACGTCACCCTGGCAACGTACAAGTATTGAAATGTCACCGTAGTGAGACGGTTCTTAACTGACCGGAAATACAAAGAAAATGTTTCCCAGAAGTGTTAGATGACTTCCGCACGGCGTCGTAATGCGCGTTCGGCTTCTGACCGTACTGACAACTATCAAAGTCCACGACCGGGGTGACCGGTGCAGATTATTGAACGGTCAACATCGATCGTATCTTTAGTTATCACAACACACTCCTCTCGACAACTTACAACCGTCTTCAGGACACTGCTCGGGTGCTGCGTTCGAGATGGTCAGTCAAGAATGTGTTTCAAATCAAGAACGTTCGACTGTTGAAAATACAGGAACATATATTTCCGTCTCAGAAAAGTATCCGCAGTTGTACATAACTGTCGCATGATAACAAGAATGGTGCTTGTTAGCAGGTGCGTCGCTATGTTATCTGCCATTCTTGTCCTGTGCAGCGGGATGATCCGACGTTGTTACATCAATGCATTTTCTAGTGAACCTACCTTGCGATTATCGATTATCAAAAGGATGAATACACTTGACACATTTTGTTTTGGCTGGACGTGACATAACTACTTTCATAGTTGCTCTATCGTATGACAGACCATTTCTGTTTCTCACAGTAATTTAGATGTTGTCGTGTCCGTCTATTCGGGTTTCAAAACGAAGCCATGAAAGCGGCACCATGGCATTTGCTGGGACAGAGAAGGAGGCGTTGATTATATTTCGATTGCTTGAATTGGATTGTTTATGGAAACTGAATTGTTCTGCCCGGCTACCCTCTGGGGTGGCGTAATAAGCGACACTGTTTAACCAAAGTCCTTGATTAAAGCTCGAAAGATGCATAATTTAAAACGCCACAAAATATTACGAAAATATTTGATATATACACAATTTTCTGACTGCGTCGTCAAAACGCACAAGTGTCAATATATCACCACCAATCGGGCTGGTGTCACAGCGACTAAGGTTGTTTCCTTGCCTGCTGATTGTCTAGTTGTACAGTGAGTTACCGGTCCTTCAGAAGTCTACAGGAGATAAACAGGATCGGGTTCGAGGGAGGATTCTCATTGCTGGGAAATGTCTCGGTTCGCAATGGCGGAATAATTAGATTATAGTCAGCAAGCCGGCATTGATCAGCTACTTATAACCAGGCTAAATGCAATGAATCACACTCTGCCCTTGAAGAAAATGACTGTACTGTTATGTATCCCAATCCCATAAATATAGAGTTCCCCTCGCTAGCTGCTCTCAGTCATATACACTTTGTTTTGAGACCGGTAGACATCGTAGTGATATTCCTTGAGAGGAAGGGTTGTGTACAAATTATCTGTAAAAAGATTTAGAAGACGTATACCATTTTGTAATTCAATTTCCATCCAATGTATGACCGCAACCACCCCCAACACCCCTAACACCCCTAACACCCCTAACACCCTTAACACCCCCACACCACACCACACCACACCCACACCCCGCATCCCACACCCCACACCCCACACCCCACACCCCACTATTAAGCTCTTCCGGTTGATGTTAGCTGAAAATATTGTATTTCAACAACCACTAACAAAATATGTACGTGAAGCATTCCAGCTGTGAAACAGCAAGTAAATGACTGTCCATCCTTGCCATCAAACTGGACTGAGAAAACAAATAAATGGTCACAAGAAAATCCATGCGTTTTACTATTGTTTTCCAGTTTTCATCAAGCAAAGCTATTGCAAGCTGGTTATACAAAAAAACTGGAAAATATTAACGGAACGCTTGAACTTTCCTGTAATCAATTATATTTGTTTATCTCAGAATATATGACCAGAGGCGGACATGGCTTGTTTCCAACACAAACTGTTAGACTACTGGTGGAATAATCCAGATTTCCCACACAGTTGAAGAACTTCAGCCAATACCATGTGGGTCAGGTATTTACTGCAGGTGGAATTCAACGGGCAGCAGTCACAGGATGATTGTACATGATAATTCAATAGTAATATGTACCAAGTATAGTTATGAATCGGCTTTCAAACAATACATGCATCATACGTAGATTTGTTATACATGCTACACTAATCACGACACACATTCAAAAGTATACAGCGCTATGTCATTGTTAAATACTCTACACATCAAGCCAGAGGGAGTTTATACAATCTACATAGTACACAGTTACAAT